>NW_027362648.1:0-265208 GCF_042186555.1 Aquarana catesbeiana | reverse complement strand
GTCACCAACATAAACCTTAAGTTGGTGTAACAGAAAGGGTTAAACCAATTTCTTACTGACCTTTGTAGCCAAAGGCACCATGGAGTAATTCATACTAAAATTCTTGAATTTACAGTAGTCATTAATCAGGGCTCAGCACTCTGCTCTCCCCTCCTCCTGTGTACCTAAACTGTGTATACATTAGATAAAACAAGTAAAACAGGCGCAATACAACGGTACCTCTTGTAAAATATTCTTGGATAGTCCAGGGAGGAGGGGGGAGGGAGGGGCGAGAATAAATATATATATGTATATTTATATATATATACATATATATATAAGTAGAGAAGTCTGTCAGGGCAGCCACCGAGAGGACCAAAAGCAGGATCCACAAAAAGCTGAGAAAAAACAAGGAGAGGGGCGCCTCTGAATATATATCAATAAATCATTTATTTAAAAAAAAGCAATATCCACTCACATGAAGGACTGCATGTATGTGTATGAGCATGTCTCAGGAGGAGAATGGTAGAGGAGGACTACAGGTCTCAGCAAGTCCATGGATGGCTGGCATCAGATCCAATGGAGATGGTGTAAAATGGTGAGGCACAGCGGTTAGTCCTTTGGCTCATCAAGATAGCACACTTGGCAAATATGAAAGCGCTGGTGTTGTTATCCAGGTGTAGGTTTCGGGGATAGGGGACAGAGACGCCCGGTCCTGTCATGGGCTGTGCCGCGGTATCTGAGTAGTTCGTCTGGCGTCCCGGTGGAAGGAAAGAAGGGGTGTGTCTTTCATGCTCTGATCTCATGCTTTCATCCCCTCCCTCTTTCATATTTGCCAAGTGTGCAATCTTGATGAGCCAAAGGACTAATCGCTGTGCCTCACCATTTTACACCATCTCCATTGGATCCGATGCCAGTCATCCATGGAATTGCTGAGACCTGTAGTCCTCCTCTACCATTCTCCTCCTAAGACATGCTCATACGCATACATGCAGTCCTTCATGTGAGTGTTTATTGCTTTTTTTAAATAAATGATTTATTGATATATATGCAGAGGCGCCCCTCTCCTTTTTATACATTAGAGATTAGAAGTCTGGTAGGATGTCAAGCATGGAAGGTGGATCAGAATGAAAGTATTTCTGCTGGAAATTTTGAATAGTATTTACTTCACAGTGTCTGTACCTACAGAGATGACTAGGAGTTTATCTGAACAGACTGTAGACCTAAGAGGGTATGGACCACCTGACATACTGTTCAATATTGACAAATTATGAATGTGACTTTGTGAAAGAGACAAGGAAGGAATCCAGCAGCACAATGAGATATAAGTAGAAATGTTTACAGAAAAAATATTCGGAAATGCAAGTTTATCAGGAGATTGTATTCCACACATATGCTATATGGCCAAACATTTGTAGTCACCTGACCATCACACCTATATGGGCTGGTTGGGCATCTTATTTCAAAATTATGGTCATTAATATGGAGTTACCCCTCCCACCTTTGTGCCTATAACTGTCTCCACTTTTCACAAGATCGTATTTGTGGGAATGTGTGCCAATTCAACCAAAACAAATGATGTTGGATGAGAAGACCTGTCTCACAATAAGGTTTAGGTCAGGACCGTGTTCATGACATTTGAGTTCCTCTACACCAAACATACCAATCCATGTCTATGGAGCTGGATGTGTGCTCAAGGGGCAGTCATGCTGGAACAGAAAAGGTTCAAAGAAAACAATTGCCTATGTATACTGTAGAGGGGTAAATGTTCTTGGACCTCTCCTATTCTTAATCTACACCTCCTCCCAGGGTCAGTTGATATAGTTGATTGCCTCCCATGGCTTTCAATAACACTTCTATGCAGATAACACCCACATCTATCTCCCTTCCTTTAGCTCAATCCATCAGTTTCCTCACTTTTCACCAACTTACTAACAGAGATATCAGCCTCTATGTTACACCACTTCCTCAAACTCAATCTATCCAAAACTGAGCTCATAATATTTCCTCCCCCTCGTGCCTCTTCCCCTGATTTCTCTGTCAAAATCAACAGCTCAACTATCAACCCATCCCCCCATGCCTAGGTGTCCTAGGTGTAGTCCTGGAATCTGAACTCTCCTTTCGACCCCACATCTAATCACTGTCAATAGCTTTCCACCTCACTGGTCATCTCTCACCTTGACTACTGCAACTCCCTCCTCATTGGCTTACCTTTAAATAGGCTATCATCCCTTCAGTCCATCATGAATGCTGCTGCCAGACTCATCCACCTTACAAACTGCTCAGCGTCTGCTACCCCTCTCTACCAATCCCTCCACTGGCTTCCACTCACCCAACAAATTAAATTCAAGATACTAACAATAACTTACAAAGCATTTACAACTCGGCCTCTAGCTACATCACTAACCTAGTAAAAAAAATAAACAACTAAATTATTCTCTTTGTTCCTTCAAAGACCTCCTGCTCTCTAGTTACCTTGTCACCTCATCCCACACTCACCTCCAGGATTTCTCCAGAGCCTCTCCTATCCTCTGGAACTCTCTACCCCAATCTATCCGATTATCTTGTACTCTGTCCACTTTCAGATGATCCCTGAAAACTCATCTCTACATAAAAACCTATTTGGTCCCTACTTAACAACTGTACAACGTATTTTCTCCATCAGCATGTCCCCCACAGTTATTACCTCTTGTATCTCTAGACCCATCCTCTTAGCGTGTAAGCTCTAAAGAGCAGGGCCCTCTGATTCTTCCTGTATTGAATCATATTGTAATTGTACTGTCTGATCTTATGTTGTAAAGTGCTTCGTAATCTGTTGGTGCTGTATAATTCCTGTATAATAATAATAATAGGGGGATGGTTGAAGTTGTTTCTGGTACTGTTACTGCTACTGGTACTGGTACTGCTACTGTATTGCACTTGTACTGGATAAAGCTTATACTGGATGGTGATTTTGAAGATTTCATTCCTCTAAAACATTGATCAGTGTGTGAGCGCAAAGTGGTATCAAGCTGCTAACTGCAGGTGTTGATTACATTGTGTGATGCTTTGATTGGTCACAGCATATTTTTGTGATTGGCACCATCCAATGGACAGTGCAGTCACAGTACTTTGCTTGTGCAGGCTAGGGGGCATGTAAGAGCAAGAAAAAAATGAAGCTGTGATATATTTTCCCACCCTGTAACATCCACCTTCCATTTACTTATGTACAATAGGCAGACAGAAGGTAGTTAATATGCACAAAAAATCATAATGATGATGATAAAGTCATTCATAATGATGATGATGATGATTTAACAATAATGCTGAATTTGTTTAATCTGGTCTACAGTATTATACATTGAATCAATGTGTTACATTTACAACATTCTTTTCCCCAGCATTGTTTTCTGTGTATTCAGTTCAGGCTTGAAAAGCAAAATGTAGAGTTTTGGAGAAAACATACACAATAATATTCCAGCACTGGAGGTCAGTATGGCGAATATCTCCACAGCCAGCATATATTTCCCTCTGGTGCTCAGATAGGCCGGGATCATGGCAATCCAGACACTGCAGAACACCAGCATGCTGAAGGTGATGTACTTGGCCTCATTAAAACTGTCCGGTAATGTCCTCACCATGAAAGCCAGAACAAAACTCACAGCTGCCAGAAACCCCATATAACCCAACATAAAGTAGAACCCGATAACTGACCCTTCATTACACTGAATGAGGATCTTCCCAGGATAGGAGTCCATGTCATACTCCTGAAATGGTGGAGAGATGGACAACCAGAGAATGCAATTCATAACCTGAATGGATGAGCAGAATAACATGACTGTATTGGGAAGTTTGACTCCCACCCATTTTCTACAAGAGCTTCCAGGTCTGGTGGCTTTGAAAGCAATGAAGACCATGATGGTTTTGGCTAGGATAGAAGATGCTGAGATGGTGAAGGGAATTCCAAAAGTGACTTGCTGCAGCATACAGGTAATATCCACAGGACGGCCAAGGAACAGGAATACAGAAAGGAAGCTCAGTATAAGGGAGAGGAGCAGAATAAAGCTGAGGTTCCGGTTATTGGCTTTGACTATGGGAGTGCTCCGAAACCAAAAAAATAGTCCAAGTATAAAGAGAGATGCTGTAGCAAATATGACTGAAGTTATAGAAAAAAATAAAACTAGAATGTCCTCCTTGTATGATAAATACTCATTGACCTTGTCAATACAAATAGTTTTAGCTTTGTTAGGCCATTCATTTTCAAGACACTTCTTGCAGAGTTTACTGTCTGTAGAGTAAAAATAAGTGAAAATAACATTAAGCACTGTATACCGAGAATGCAACTATTTGACAGTTTTGGCCTCCTCAGTGATATGATTTTCCTGACCATTACTTTTAGATAAATGTTGTAGGCGTTCTCAGTAGGGATGAGCTTCGAGTTCGAGTCGAACTCATGTTCGACTCGAACATTGGCTGTTCGCAAGTTCGCCGAACAGCGAAACAATTTGGGGTGTTCGCGGCAAATTCGAATGCTGCGGAACACACGTTAAAAGTCTATGGGAGAAATCAAAAGTGCTAATTTTAAAGGCTAATATGCAAGTTATTGTCATAAAAAGTGTTTGGGGACCCGGGTCCTGCCCCAGGGGACATGGATCAATGCAAAAAAAAGTTTTAAAAACGGCCGTTTTTTCAGGAGCAGTGATTTTAATAATGCTTAAAGTCAAACAATAAAAGTGTAATATCCCTTTAAATTTCGTATCTGGGGGGTGTCTATAGTATGCCTGTAAAGGGGCGCATGTTTCCTGTGTTTAGAACAGTCTGACAGCAAAATGACATTTTGAAGGAAAAAACTCATTTAAAACTACCCGCGGCTATTGCATTGCCGACAATACACATAGAAGTTCATTGATAAAAACGGCATGGGAATTCCCCAAAGGGGAACCCCGAACCAAAATTAAAAAAAAAAAAATGACGTGGGAGTCCCCCTAAATTCCATACCAGGCCCTTCAAGTCTGATATGGATATTAAGGGGAACCCCGGCCAAAATTTAAAAAAAAAAATGACGTGGGGTTCCCCCTAAATTCCATACCAGACCCTTCAGGTCTGGTATGGATTTTAAGGGGAACCCCGCGCCAAAAAAAAAAAAAAAAAACGGCGTGGGGTCCCCCCAAAAATCCATACCAGACCCTTATCCGAGCACGCAACCTGGCAGGCCGCAGGAAAAGAGGGGGGGACGAGAGTGCGCCCCCCCCTCCTGAACCGTACCAGGCCAAATGCCCTCAACATTGGGAGGGTGCAATGGGGTAGCCCCCCAAAACACCTTGTCCCCATGTTGATGAGGACAAGGGCCTCATCCCCACAACCCTGGCCGGTGGTTGTAGGGGTCTGCGGGCGGGTGGCTTATCGGAATCTGGAAGCCCCCTTTAACAAGGGGACCCCCAGATCCCGGCCCCCCCCTGTGTGAAATGGTAAGGGGGTACAAAAGTACCCCTACCATTTCACTAAAAAACTGTCAAAAATGTTAAAAATGACAAGAGACAGTTTTTAACAATTCCTTTATTTAAATACTTCTTCTTTCTTCTATCTTCCTTCATCTTCTGGTTCTTCTGGTTCTTCTGGCTCTTCTGGTTCTTCCTCCGGCATTCTAGTCCAGCATCTCCTCCGCGGCGTCTTCTATCTTCTTCTCCTCGGGCCGCTCCGCACCCATGGCATGGGGGGAGGCTCCCGCTCTTCTCTTCTTCTTCATCTTCTTCTCTTCTTCTCTTCTTCTTTTCTTCTCTTCTTCATTTTATTCTCCGGGCCACTCCGCATCCATGCTGGCATCATGGCGGGAGGCTCCCGCTGTGTGATGGCGCTCCTCGTCTGACAGTTCTTAAATAACGGGGGGCGGGGCCACCCGGTGACCCCGCCCCCCTCTGACGCACGGGACATGACGGGACTTCCCTGTGGCATTCCCCGTGACGTCACAGGGAAGTCCCGTCAAGTCACCGTGCGTCAGAGGGGGCGGGGTCACCGGGTGGCCCCGCCCCCCATTATTTAAGAACTGTCAGATGAGGAGCGCCGTCACACAGCGGGAGCCTCCCTCCATGATGCCAGCATGGATGCGGAGCGGCCCGGAGAAGAAAATGAAGAAGAGAGGAAGAGAAGAAAAGAAGAAGAGAAGAAGATGAAGAAGATGAAGAGAAGAGCGGGAGCCTCCCCCCATGCCATGGGTGCGGAGCGGCCCGAGGAGAAGAAGATAGAAGACGCCGCGGAGGAGATGCTGGACGAGAACGCCGGAGGAAGAACCAGAAGAGCCAGAAGAACCAGAAGAACCAGAAGATGAAGGAAGATAGAAGAAAGAAGAAGTATTTAAATAAAGGAATTGTCAAAAACTGTCTCTTGTCATTTTTAACATTTTTGACAGTTTTTTAGTGAAATGGTAGGTACCCCCTTACCATTTCACACAGGGGGGGGCTGAGATCTGGGGGTCCCCTTGTTAAAGGGGGCTTCCAGATTCCGATAAGCCCCCCGCCCGCAGACCCCCACAACCACCGGCCAGGGCTGTGGGGATGAGGCCCTTGTCCTCATCAACATGGGGACAAGGTGTTTTGGGGGGCTACCCCAAAGCACCCTCCCAATGTTGAGGGCATGTGGCCTGGTACAGTTCAGGAGGGGGGGGCCGCACTCTCGCCCCCCCCTCTTCTCCTGCGCCCTGCCAGGTTGCGTGCTCGGATAAGGGTCTGGTATGGATTTTTGGGGGGACCCCACGCCGTTTTTTTTTTTTTTTTTTTGGCGCGGGGTTCCCCTTAATATCCATACCAGACCTAAAGGGTCTGGTATGGAATTTAGGGGGAACCCCACGTCATTTTTTTTTTTTTACATTTTGGCCGGGGTTCCCCTTAATATCCATACTAGACCTGAAGGGCCTGGTATGGAATTTAGGGAGACTCCCACGTCATTTTTTTTTT
This sequence comes from Aquarana catesbeiana, assembly GCF_042186555.1. Taxonomy (NCBI): domain Eukaryota; kingdom Metazoa; phylum Chordata; class Amphibia; order Anura; family Ranidae; genus Aquarana; species Aquarana catesbeiana. Next base: position 258,300 of record NW_027362648.1, on the reverse strand, counting down.
TTAAATTTTGGTTCGGGGTTCCCCTTTGGGGAATTCCCATGCCGTTTTTATCAATGAACTTCTATGTGTATTGTCGGCAATGCAATAGCCGCGTGTAGTTTTAAATGAGTTTTTTCCTTCAAAATGTCATTTTGCTGTCAGACTGTTCTAAACACAGGAAACATGCGCCCCTTTACAGGCATACTATAGACACCCCCCAGGTACGAAATTTAAAGGGATATTACACTTTTATTGTTTGACTTTAAGCATTATTAAAATCACTGCTCCTGAAAAAACGGCCGTTTTTAAAACTTTTTTTTGCATTGATCCATGTCCCCTGGGGCAGGACCCAGGTCCCCAAACACTTTTTATGACAATAACTTGCATATTAGCCTTTAAAATTAGCACTTTTGATTATTCATGTTCGTGTCCCATAGACTTTAACGGTGTTCGCATGTTCGAACAAACTTTTTTCCTGTTCGCATGTTCTGGTGCGAACCGAACAGGGGGGTGTTCGGCTCATCCCTAGTTCTCAGACAGACGGTAGGAGGAAGCTATAGAAAGTATAAAACAGCGCTGGAAGCCTATATTATACAATACACATCCTAGTGATTAGTGCCATATACATCAATGTATTTGTGACATACAAATCAAAATGCAACAAAATTATATATAACATGCACAAATATGTAAAGTGCTTGGTGCTTCTATAAAAGTGCAATGGTGCTCCAATACTTTGAAAAATGTGAGGTGACTCCCCCTTCGGTGACCCAACTTACCAAAAACAATAGACCCCCAGCTTCACAGTCTGGGATCAAAAAATGCAGTGATCTATTGATCTGGGGGTATGTAGGATGGTTCCTCAACAAACTCTTCCAAGAGGGTGCTTTACGACACAAAGGATATGCCACACTCCATAGATGGGAAAATAGAGAAAAAACTCATAGTGAAATACTGCTTAATATGAATTATCAAGCTCATTACAAGCGCCACTTACAGGATATTTGGCAAAGACAGGCATCAGTAAAAAAAACATCTGAGCTGTATGGCATGCATTCCACTGAGGCGGAAATTGCGTCAATGGTTAGCATGAACCAGAAGTAGGTTGGCGCGTTTCACCCCACCTCCAGGGCGTCATCAAAGGACATCACTTCCAGTTCCATTGCAATCTATTTATACCTGAGGGAAGATCACTCCTCCTTCTGGGGAGGACGAAGCGACCAATTACCATCAGTGTGAAAAAACACCAACTTCATCCTCTAATATCATTTCCTGTTGCCAAATATATATAAAAAACTTTAATATAAACAGAAGCCAAAATGACAAAACTTGCTTATTTGGCTATAATAATACAATACATTTTTATTTTTATTTTATTTTCGTTATTATTTTATTTTTATTATTATTTTTATTTGTATTTCTATTTTTTTTAATTTTCATTTGTATTTTTATTATTTGTTCTTTGTACTTCTTATTTACATTTTTTCCAAATTGTTTATATTTAGGTAATTTTTAATCATGTTTTGGAAATCTTTTGCAAATGTCTATCGCATCATGGGATTTGTTGTATTATTATAGTCAAATAAGCAAGTTTTGTCATTTTGGCTACTGTTCATATTAAAGATTTTTTATATGTATTTGGCAACAGGGAATGATTTTAGAGGAAGAGGTTGGTGTTTTTTCACACTGATCGTAATTGGTCGCTTCTTCCTCGCCAGAGGGAGGAGTGATCTTCCCTCAGGTATAAATAGATTGCAATGGAACAGGAAGTGATGTCCTTTGATGACGCCCTGGAGAAGGGGCGAAACGCGTCTATGTACTTCCAGTTCATGCTAACCATTGACTTATTTTTATTTTCATTTTTATTTTGATTTAGTACTTCAGTGCAAGTTTTGAACAGATTTATAGTAGGAGGAAGCTGGTTCTCGTTGCTTGCTGCAAAGTGTAAAGTGGTTACAGAATCACTTTAAAGGACTTTTCATTTTTTAATCCAATATCAGAGTTTCTATTAAAAAAAATCAAGCTTACCAGAATGGTTTGATATTTCTCCTTCTGAACAATGAGCACAATTATAACAACATGGGTGATATCCTTCTCTTACAGATTTTCTGAACCCTGGAAGACATTCCTCGGAGCATCGACCTCTTGGGACCTAAGATAATATAGAACAATATGAACTATTCAAGAGCAAAACTACAGATATAATAGTGCAAGTAATCCAAGCTTCTGTTGTGTACAATGATATAGAATGCATATCTTGGTGGAAAAACATGGACCATTCCAGAATGTAGCCCTTTATCAGTCTGGATACCACAGAATATTTCTTCCGAAACCAGAAGACAGAAATTTTAATCTAGGAGTACTAGCAGAATCCTCACATTAGAAAGGTTACAGCAACAAAACTATCAGTACAAGCATAAACTCTGCCTTAAAAGTCCAAAGAAAAAATCTCCTACAATACAAAGAGAAGAAAACAAATAGCCTCGTACCTCTAGTAACCACATACAATCCAGCACTAGAAGGGATGAGAGAGATAATGAAATAGATGAAACCTATAATAACAGAGGACAGAACCCTGAAAGGAATATTCCAACAACCCCCAGTACTGACTTTCAGGCAACCACCAAACCTCATACATACATTAATCAGCAGAAGGCTTTATTCTGAGGACAGGGACTCAAAATAGGGAACAAAACCTTGCAACGACTAATGCTGCAAACTGTGCATCTACATAAATGTATTAAACATTGTCACACAAACAAAAGGAACCTTCAGTATTACAGGATCATACAGCTTGGCCTCCAGTAATGAGATGTACTTCATTCAATGCAGCAAGTGCAAGCATGGATCATACATTGGTGAGACAGGACAGAAGTTTAAAAAACAGAATGAATGTTTATAGACACTGGAATGGAAATGTCCCCCACACTCTGCTTGAGTGCTTCCATCATATACCACTTCCTCCAGTCTGAAGATAGATATCAGATATTGTAGCCACATATTGCAACCAAGAACAAGGTAGGACTTGTTTGGCTGCAAAGCTAGAACACGTTTATTTGAGCAAACTAAAACATAATATATACCCCACAGTAGGACCTCCCCCTCCTGATCATATTACCCTAACAATACAAAGTGTGCACAGCAACTTTAGAACAACATACATATAACATTATATTAATTAACCACCTGGATGACTCAGAGGTTTCATTCTAGGTCATACTTGCTGACTTCTACAATACTGAATACAGTGTACTGGACAATACACATTATTACAAGTATAAACACAACCTACAATGGTTGCTTAGAAGACAGACAAACGGTGAGTTAATTAGCACAATGGTTGAAAGACCCTTAGGAAGCACACTAGACCTACTTGTATTAAACACATTATAGCAGGCGACCCCCAGACAGGTGGCTTGCTGATGACATCAACATCTGCTATGAGTCCCATAGTGTGGAGTAGGGATGAGCTTCGTGTTCGAGTTGAACCCATGTTCGACTCGAACATCGCATGTTTGTTCGTTCGCCCAATTACGAATTATATGGGCTGTTCACGCCAAATTCGAGTGGAGCTTCACGGCCCATAATTCACTACGGCATCGCAGGGCATTGCTGGCTGATGATTGGAAAAGCATGCACTATGACCCGGGTGCTTGGCCAATTACACCGCCATCTGAACATTGGCTTTGGCCAATGATGGCTCAGGGGGTTTAGTACATGCCCCACACTATATAAGGCCGCCTGCACGGCGGCCCTGTGTAGTGTGTTCCGGCATTCAGAGATAGGGAGAGAGAGAGACAGAAGGTGTAAATTGATTTAAGTTAGATAGAGTAAGCAGGTTGAGTCAGTTAGCTGCAGTTACAGTGTATTGTGTATATATATTCATCCCAGATGTTATATATATATATATATATATATATACACTATATTCAGTTTAGCTAGATCCTGTTCTTCTCTTCCTAATATACTGACAGGCAGGCAGGTGTATTTACAGTATTTCCAGCTATAGTATAGTAACCTGCAGCCATGTGCTTGTGTAGGCTCATTGACATATTTCCAGCTACTGTATCGTGTACCCTGCACAGTCTGACCTACAATATAGCAACCTGCAGCCTGGTGCTTGTGTAGGCTCCTTGAAGTATTTCCAGTTACCTTACTGTGTACATTGCACAGTCTGACCTACAGTATAGCAACCTGCAGCCAGGTGCTTGTGTAGGCTCATTGACATATTTCCAGCTACTGTACTCTGTACCCTGCACAGTCTGACCTACAGTATAGCAACCTGCAGCCAGGTGCTTGTGTAGGCTCATTGATGTATTTCCAGCTACCTTACTGTGTACCCTGCACAGTCTGACCTACAGTATAGCAACCTGAAGCCAGGTGCTTGTGTAGGCTCATTGACATATTTCCAGCTACTGTACTGTGTACCCTGCACAGTTTGACCTACAGTATAGCAACCTGCAGCCAGGTGCTTGTGTAGTCCCACTGAAGTATTTCCAGCTACTTTACTGTGTACCCTGCACAGTCTGACCTACAGTATAGTAACCTGCAGCCAGGTGCTTGTGTAGGCTCATTGACATATTTCCAGCTACTGTATCGTGTACCCTGCACAGTCTGACCTACAATATAGCAACCTGCAGCCTGGTGCTTGTGTAGGCTCCTTGAAGTATTTCCAGTTACCTTACTGTGTACCCTGCACAGTCTGACCTACAGTATAGCAACCTGCAGCCAGGTGCTTGTGTAGGCTCATTGACATATTTCCAGCTACTGTACTCTGTACCCTGCACAGTCTGACCTACAGTATAGCAACCTGCAGCCAGGTGCTTGTGTAGGCTCATTGATGTATTTCCAGCTACCTTACTGTGTACCGTGCACAGTCTGGCCTACAGTATAGCAACCTGAAGCCAGGTGCTTGTGTAGGCTCATTGACATATTTCCAGCTACTGTACTGTGTACCCTGCACAGTTTGACCTACAGTATAGCAACCTGCAGCCAGGTGCTTGTGTAGGTCCACTGAAGTATTTCCAGCTACTTTACTGTGTACCCTGCACAGTCTGACCTACAGTATAGCAACCTGCAGCCAGGTGTTTGTGTAGGCTCATTTAAGTATTTCCAGCTACTTTACTGTGTACCCTGCACAGTCTGACTTATAGTATAGCAACCTGCAGCCAGGTTCTTGTGTAGGCTCATTTAAGTATTTCCAGCTACTTTACTGTGTACCCTGCACAGTCTAACCTACAGTATAGCAACCTGCAGTCAGGTGCTTGTGTAGGCTCATTGACATATTTCCAGCTACCGTACTGTGTACCCTGCACAGTCTGACCTACAGTATAGCAATCTGTAGCCAGGTGCTTGTGTAGGCTCATTGACATATTTCCAGCTACTGTACTGTGTACCCTGCACAGTTTGACCTACAGTATAGCAACCTGCAGCCAGGTGCTTGTGTAGGCCCATTGAAGTATTTCCAGCTACTTTACTGTGTACCCTGCACAGTCTGACCTACAGTATAGTAACCTGCAGCCAGGTGCTTGTCTAGACTCATTGACATATTTCCAGCTACTGTACTGTGTACCCTGCACAATCTGACCTACTAGCAACCTGCAGCCAGGTGCTTGTGTAGGCTCATTGAAGTATTTCCAGCTACTTTACTGTGTACCCTGCACAGTCTAACCTACAGTATAGCAACCTGCAGTCAGGTGCTTGTGTAGGCTCATTGACATATTTCCAGCTACCGTACTGTGTACCCTGCACAGTCTAATCTACAGTATAGCAACCTGCAGCCAGGTGCTTGTGTAGGCTCATTGAAGTATTTCCAGCTACTTTACTTTGTACCCCACACAGTCTGACCTACAGTATAGCAACCTGCAGCCAGGTACTTGTGTAGGCTCATTGACATATTTCCAGCTACTGTACTGTGTACCCTGCACAGTCTGACCTACTAGCAACCTGCAGCCAGGTGCTTGTGTAGGCTCATTGAAGTATTTCCAGCTACTTTACTGTGTACCCTGCACAGTCTGACCTAAAGTATAACTACCTGCAGCCAGGTGCTTGTGCAGGCTCATTGAAGTATTTCCAGCTACTTTACTGTGTACCCTGCACAGTCTGACCTACAGTATAGCAACCTGCAGCCAGGTGCTTGTGTAGGCTCATTGAAGTATTTCCAGCTACCTTACTGTGTACCCTGCACAGTCTGACCTAAAGTATAGCAACCTGCAGCCAGGTGCTTGTGTAGACTCATTGACATATTTCCAGCTACTGTATTGTGTACCCTGCACAGTCTGACCTACAATATAGCAACCTGCAGTCTGGTGCTTGTGTAGGCTCCTTGAAGTATTTCCAGTTACCTTACTGTGTACCCTGCACAGTCTGACCTACAGTATAACAACCTGCAGCCAGGTGCTTGTGTAGGCTCATTGACATATTTCCAGCTACTGTACTCTGTACCCTGCACAATCTGACCTACTAGCAACTTGCAGCCAGGTGCTTGTGTAGGCTCATTGAAGTATTTCCAGCTACTTTACTGTGTACCCTGCACAGTCTAACCTACAGTATAGCAACCTGCAGTCAGGTGCTTGTGTAGGCTCATTGACATATTTCCAGCTACCGTACTGTGTACCCTGCACAGTCTGATCTACAGTATAGCAACCTGCAGCCAGGTGCTTGTGTAGGCTCACTGAAGTATTTCCAGCTACTTTACTTTGTACCCCACACAGTCTGACCTACAGTATAGCAACCTGCAGCCAGGTACTTGTGTAGGCTCATTGACATATTTCCAGCTACTGTACTGTGTACCCTGCACAGTCTGACCTACTAGCAACCTGCAGCCAGGTGCTTGTGTAGGCTCATTGAAGTATTTCCAGCTACTTTACTGTGTACCCTGCACAGTCTGACCTACAGTATAACTACCTGCAGCCAGGTGCTTGTGCAGGCTCATTGAAGTATTTCCAGCTACTTTACTGTGTACCCTGCACAGTCTGATCTACAGTATAGCAACCTGCAGCCAGGTGCTTGTGTAGGCTCATTGAAGTATTTCCAGATACCTTACTGTGTACCCTGCACAGTCTGACCTAAAGTATAGCAACCTGCAGAAAGATGCTTGTGTAGGCTCATTGAAGTATTTCCAGCTACTTTACTGTGTACCCTGCACAGTCTGACCTACAGTATAGCAACCTGCAGGAAGGTGCTTGTGTAGGCTTATTGACGTATTTCCAGCTACTGTACTGTGTACCCTGCACAGTCTGACCTACAGTATAGCAACCTGCAGCCAGGTGCTTGTGTAGGCTCATTAAAGTATTTTCAGCTACTGTACTGTGTACCCTGCACAGTCTGACCTACAGTATAGCAACCTGCAGCCAGGTGCTTGTGTAGGCTCATTAAAGAATTTCCAGTTACTTTGCTGTGTACCCTGCACAGTCTGACCTATAGTATACCAACCTGCAGCCAGGTGCTTGTGTAGGCTCATTGAAGTATTTCCAGCTACTTTACTGTGTACCCTGCACAGTAGGACCTACAGTATAGCAACCTGCGGCCAGGTGCTTGTGTAGGCTTATTGACGTATTTCCAGCTACTGTACTGTGTACCCTGCACAGTTTGACCTACAGTATTGCAACCTGCAGCCAGGTGCTTGTGTAGGCTCATTGAAGTATTTCCAGCTACTGTACTGTGTACCCTGCACAGTCTGACCTACAGTATAGCAACCTGCAGCCAGGTGCTTGTGTAGGCTCATTGACATATTTTCCAGCTACTGTACTGTGTACCCTGCACAGTTTGACCTACAGTATAGCAACCTGCAGCCAGGTGCTTGTGTAGACTCATTGATGTATTTCCAGCTACTGTACTGTGTACCCTGCACAGCTTGACCTACAGTATAGTAACCTGCAGCCAGGTGCTTGTGTAGGCTCATTGACATATTTCCAGCTACTGTATTGTGTACCCTGCACAGTCTGACCTACAGTATAGCAACCTGCAGCCTGGTGCATGTGTAGGCTCATTGAAGTATTTATAGTTACCTTACTGTGTACCCTGCACAGTCTGACCTACAGTATAGCAACCTGCAGCCAGGTGCCTGTGTAGGCTTATTGACATATTTCCAGCTACTGTACTCTGTACCCTGCACAGTCTGATCTACAGGATAGCAACCTGCTGCCAGGTGCTTGTGTAGGCTCATTGAAGTATTTCCAGCTACTTTACTGTGTACCCTGCACAGCCTGACCTACAGTATAGCAACCTGCAGTCAGGTGCTTGTGTAGGCTCATTGACATATTTCCAGCTACCGTACTGTGTCCCCTGCACAGTCTGACCTACAGTATAGCAACCTGCAGCCAGGTGCTTGTGTAGGCTCATTGAAGTATTTCCAGCTACTTTACTGTGTACTCTGCACAGTCTGACCTACAGTATAGCAACCTGCAGACAGGTGCTTTTGTAGGCTCATTGCCATATTTCCAGCTACCGTACTGTGTACCCTGCAAAGTCTGACCTACAGTATAGCAACCTGCAGCCAGGTGCTTGTGTAGGCTCATTGAAGTATTTCCAGCTACTTTACTGTGTACCCCACACAGTCTGACCTACAGTATAGCAACCTGCAGCCAGGTGTTTGTGTAGGCTCATTGACATATTTCCAGCTACTGTACTGTGTACCCTGCACAGTCTGACCTACCAGCAACCTGAAGCCAGGTGCTTGTGTAGGCTCATTGAAGTATTTCCAGCTACTTTACTGTGTACCCTGCACAGTCTGACCTACAGTATAACTACCTGCAGCCAGGTGCTTGTGCAGGCTCATTGAAGTATTTCCAGTTACTTTACTGTGTACCCTGCACAGTCTGACCTACAGTATAGCAACCTGCAGCCAGGTGCTTGTGTAGGCTCATTGAAGTATTTCCAGCTACCTTACTGTGTACCCTGCACAGTCTGACCTAAAGTATAGCAACCTGCGGCCAGGTGCTTGTGTAGGCTCATTGACGTATTTCCAGCTACTGTACTGTGTACCATGCACAGTTTGACCTACAGTATTGCAACCTGCAGCCAGGTGCTTGTGTAGGCTCATTGAAGTATTTCCAGCTACTGTACTGTGTACCCTCCACAGTCTGACTTACAGTATAGCAACCTGCAGCCAGGTGCTTGTGTAGGCTCATTGACATATTTCCAGCTACTGTACTCTGTACCCTGCACAGTCTGACCTACAGTATAGCAACCTGCAGCCAGGTGCTTGTGTAGGCTCATTGACATATTTCCAGCTACTGTACTGTGTACCCTGCACAGTCTGACCTACAGTATAGCAACCTGCAGCCAGGTGCTTGTGTAGGCTCATTAAAGAATTTCCAGTTACTTTGCTGTGTACTCTGCACAGTCTGACCTACAGTATAGCAACCTGCAGCCAGGTGCTTGTGTAGGCTCATTGAAGTATTTGCAGCTACTTTACTCTGTACCCTGCAGAGTCTGACCTACAGTATAGCAACCTGCAGCCAGGTGCTTGTGTAGGCTCATTGAAGTATTTCCAGCTACTTTACTGTGTACCCTGCACAGTCTGACCTACAGTATAGCAACCTGCAGCCAAGTACTTGTGTAGGCTCATGGAAGTATTTCAAAATACTGTACTGTGTACCCCACACAGTCTCACCTACAGTATATCTACCTGCAGCCAGGTGCTTGTGTAGGCTCTTTGAAAGTATTTCTAGTTACTGTACTGTGTGCCGTGCACAGTCTCACCTACAGTATAGCTACCTGAAGATAAGTGCAGGGGTTATCATACTAATACTACCACAGGCAGGCAGTTTATTCTGCTAGCTGCAGTATAATCGGTATATATATATATATATATATATATATATATATATATATATATAGCCCAGTTTTGTGCAGCTCGCTGCAGGCCCATAGTAAGTCTGGAAGGCCAACAAGGAGAGACAGACAGTCACAAGCCAAAAAAGAGGGCAAGCAGGCTCTGTGTCTAGACGCAACAATGCTGGTCGTGGAGACGGTGAATTCTCATCAGCACGGGGCCGTGGGACACGCTTGGCCTTTTTGTTCGGCAGCTGGCCGTGTTGAGCCGCAACATGCGGAAGACTTGGTTGAGTGGATGACCAAGCTATCCTCATCCTCCTCATCCTCTCTCACCTAGGCTCACTGTATTTTGTCTGGCAAAGCAGCTTCCAACGCGGCCTCTTCCCTCGGCTCAATGGCATCAGTGACTCCTTCCCTAGCCCCACCATGTCCTCCTGAGGAGTCCCTCGAACTGTTTGAACACAGTGTTGGGTACATGCTCCAGGAAGATGCCCAGCATTTGGAAGGCTCTGATGATGATACTGAGCTAGATGAAGGCAGTAACATGAGCACGGACAGAGGGGGTGCCCAAGAAGGACAGCAATCTGGCAGTCATGCTCCCCCTGCTGCAGCATACTGCCAGGTTTGCTCCAGTGATGAGGAGGGAGGGGATGATGAGGTCACTGACTCAACATGGGTGCCTGATAGGAGAGAGGAGGAGAAGGAGGAGGCACATCAGCAATGAGGCAGGATGCCCTCCAGGGGCCAGCCTAACGGCAGCACACTGACTGCATCACACCTCAGAACTATGCATGTGCAGGGCGCTGCTGTCTCTGCACATTATTCCAAAAGTTCTTTGGTGTGGGCCTTTTTTGAGACGAGTGCATCAGATCGCACTGCTGCTATTTGCAACATATGTCTCAAACGTATCTCGCGTGGCCAAAACATCTCCCGCTTGGGCACCACATGCTTGACCAGACATATATTGACCTGCCATGCAGTTTGTTGGCAAGTGTACATAAAAGACCCACACCAAAGAACAAAGCGGACCTCTCCTTGCTCCTCATCAGCTGGGATCTCCAACCCCACTATACCTTCAGTCCTCTCTGAGACCTGCACTGAGAGGAATGAAGGTGTAGAATTAGGTGTTCCACAGCCAAATACTTGTGGGCAATCTGCTATCAGTACACCGACATCAGATTGTACCAGGCAAATTTCCCTGCTCCAGCTGCTGCACCGCAGAAAGAAGTGCACTCCCAGCCATCCACATGCCCAGAGGTTGAATGCTAGCTTGGCAAAATTTCTAGCACTTCAACTGCTACCTTTTCATTTGGTAGACTCTGCTCCTTTCGTGAGTTTGTGGAATGTGCGGTTCCTCAGTGGCTGGTTCCCAAACGCCATTTTTTCTAATGGAAGGTGATTCTGGCTCTCTACCGGCATGTGGAAGGCAATGTCTTGGCCTCGCTGGACAGGGCAGGCAGCGGTAAGGTGCATATTACCACTGACTCAGGGTCCAACAGGCATGGACAGGGACATTACCTAAGTTTCACGGCGCATTGGGTGACTCTGCTGGCAGCTGGGAAGGATGCAGGACAAGGTGCAGTAGTGTTGGTGGTTGTTCCACCACCACACCACCAAAATACCACTACTAATGATTGTGACACACCTCTCTCCACCCCCTCCTCTTCTTCTTCCTCCATGGCCTCTTCCTGTGCTTTGTCCTCAGAACCAGCAGTGCTCCATAGGCGTTCAAGGGGCTACGCAAGTACGCAGGCCAAAAGATGCCATGCGGTGCTTGAACTGGTGTGCTTGGGGCACAGGAGCCACACTGGGGCAGAGGTTCTGTCAGCTCTGCAGGGGCAGGTTCAGAGGTGGTTGATGCCATTCCAACTTAAGACAGGAATGGTGGTTTGCGACAATGGCACTGACCTCCTCTCCGCCCTCAGACAGGGACAAATGACCCATGTGCCCTGTTTGGCTCACATTCTTACTCCTTAACTTGGTGGTGCAGCGGTTCTTGGGCAGGTACCCAGGCTTACAGGAAGTCCTGAGGCAGGCAAGGAAAGTCTGTGTGCATTTCCGCTGGTCATATAATGCTAGTGCTCAGCTGGCAGACCTCCAAAAGGAATTTAACCTGCCCAAGAACTGCCTAATCTGTGACATGCCCACCAGGTGGAACTCAACATTGACCATGCTGCAATGGGTACCTGTGTGACTATGGCACCAGGACAGGGTCAGGGGAGCTTGTTTCTTTTCCCCCCGCCAGTGGGCCATGATCAGGGATGCATGCACTGTGCTGTCACCATTTTAAGGAGGCCACGAGGATGGTGAGCAGTGACAGTGCATACATCAGTGACACTGTCCCCCTTGTCCACCTGTTGGAGCACACGCTGTGTGGAATAATAGACAGGGAACTTGAGGCAGAACAGAGTCAGGAAGAGGAGGACTTCCTTACCTCCCAAGGCCACCTTTATCCAGACAGTTTCCTGCGTGCCCATCGATCACACAGGAAGAGGATGAGGAGGAGGAAGAGGAGGATTGTGTCAGCATGGAGGTGGAGCCTGGCACTCAGCATCAGTCTTTAAGGGATCATTTACAGTTCCAAGAAACCCATGGACTTGTACGTGGCTGGGAGGAGGTGGCTGCGGACCATGTCGTCCTTAGTGACCCAGAGGACTCCGGACCGAATGCCTCAGAAAACCTACGCTGCATGGCCTCCCTGATCCTGCAAAGCCTGCGGAAGTATCCTCATATTCGTGGTATCAAGGAGAGGGATCAATACTGGCTGGCAACCCTCCTTGATCCACGTTACAAGGGTAATGTTGCAGACCTTATCTTGCCGTCACAGAGGGAGCAGAGGGTGAAACATCTTCGGGAGGCCTTTCAGAAAGGTCTGTGCAACGCGTTCCCAGAGACTGGGAGGTTACAAACTCCTGTTCCTGGACAACGTGTTGCTGAGGCTTCGGTCAGTCAAAGAAGGAGCGGTGGAGAAGGTGGCCGTCTGACCGATTATTATTTAGTCCGCAGCCCCAAGGTATAATCGGTTCCAGCAACCATTGCCAGCATCTGTTTTACATGGTGCAGGAATACCTGGGGCAAGATTTGACTTGGACACCTTTCCCATCGAAAATCCTCTGGGTTACTGGGTCTTGAGGATGGATCACTGGCCGAGCTTGCACAGTATGCAATTGATCTACTGGCCTGTCCTGCATCCAGTGTTCTTTTGGAACGCACATTCAGTGCTGCTGGAGGCTTTGCAACTGATCACAGGGTGCGTCTGTCCACCGACTTGGTCGATCGACTGACCTTCATAAAAATGAATCAGTCTTGGATCACCACCAGCTACCAAGCACCCGATGCTGATGTTACCGAATAATATAATAATAATGTCAGATCCCTTCAAAGACTGCCTATGCTGATGCTGAGTGACTATCCTGTTATGCTGAGTAATTATCCTCTTCCTCCTCAATGATCATGCTGATAGCTTGTAGGAACATTTTTGGTTCTGGGCGCCGCCACCAGTGAATAAGGCCCAATTTTTCAGCCCCACAGGGGCATGTAATTACAATTTTTGATGCAATTCTTTGCAGCAGGGCTAGTTCCTGCGCTCCAACTAGAGTATCTGTGAGGGGTTGCAGTGTTGTGGCACCAGCACCAGTGCCTAAGGCCCAATTTTTCAGCCCGTTTAACAGGGGTGTGTAATTACAATTTTTGATGCAATTCTTTGCAGTAGGGCTAGTTCCTGAGCTCCAACTAGAGTATCTGTGAGGGGTTGCAGTGTTGTGGCACCAGAACCAGTGACTAAGGTCCAATTTTTCAGCGTAGGGGGTTCCCCTTACAATCCATACCAGACCTAAGGGCCTGGTATGCCCCTGGGGGGGAACCCACGCCGTTTTTTTTATTTAAAATTTGGCGCAGTGTTCCCCCTCCTGATTCATACCAGACAGCTGTTAGCACTGTCTGTCGCTCATCGCGAAAGGAAAAAAAAGTTTTCCTTTCTCAATGAGTGAGCCAGAGTGACATGCACAGTACCCTGTCGCCGAGAACCAGCGCGATCCTATCACGCTGGAAACACAATCTCGCGGTCAGGTACTGTAAGTACAATTCTTGATCAATATTTCACAGCAGGGCCCTGTGAGGGCTTACAGTGTTGTGGCAACACCAACTCTTAAGGCCCAAATTTCTGCAAAGCAGGACCCTACTTTCAAACATCCAACTTACAAATGACTCCTACTTGCAAACGGAAGGAGACAACAGGAAGTGAGATGAGATTTACCCCTAGAAAGGGAAATTCTCTCCTGTAAGAGTTAATATGGGAAAAATGTTTCTCCTTTCCACTGATGCTTTATCACCAATCCTTGTTTCACTAAAAACCCCAAATTTTCAAAAAACATTTGTCATTGGGACAAAACGTGAGGTGAAATCTTCTGAAGAGGAGCACAGACAGCAAAACAAATGTCACAGGGGTGATAACCCTTCCCTATGTTTTCCAAAAAGCTTAAAATAGATTTTTTGGCTGGAGCTACACTTTAAAAATGTACCAGTTCAAATTTACAAACAGATTCTACTTAACAAACCTACAGTCCCTGTCTTGTTTGCAGCGCCTGTATACTGCTGTTCCTTTTTTAAATTTGGGTGCGGGGTTCCCCTTAATATCCATACAAGACCCAAAGGGCCTAGTAATGGACTTTGGTACCCATGCCGTTTGTCTCACTGATTTTCATCCATATTGCCAGGACCCGACATTACATTAAAGCCGCAAGCAGTTTTGAATGACTTTTATTCCTTTAAAAATGACATTTGGTGCAGGGACTGTTCTAAGCACGGGAAACACGCGTCACTTTACAGGCATACTATAGACACCCCCCCCAGGTACAATATTTAAAGGAATATTTCACTTTTTTTTCACTTTAAGTATCATTAAAATCACTGCTCCTGAAAAAACAGCTGTTTTTAATTTTTTTTTGCATTGATACATGTCCCCTGGGGCAGGACTCGGATCCCCAAACCCTTTTTAGGACAATACCATGCAAATTAGCCTTTAAAATTAGCACTTTTGATTTTGTACGTTCGAGTCCCATAGACATCAATGGGGTTCTAACGTTCGTGCAAATTTTCGGTCTGTTCGCAGGTTCTGGTGCGAACCGAACCGGCGGGTGTTTGGCTCATCCCTAGTGTGGAGCAGTCCTTGCTGGAAATGTGGCATCTAGGCCCTTAACATGGACCCTGGGTTTAGAGTCCCAGAGTCTGTGTGTCTTGGGGAGACATGGACTTGAATCCAAAATAACAAGACCACTAACTGGATCCCCCAGGCATACACCTTCCAAAAAATAGTGTTATATTAAATGCCAGGGCCTCAAAGTCAGTGGGTAAGAGGCTTGCTCCCAGTCCTCTCCAAATGCCCCTGGCTAGGTCTGTCACAGATACAATAAAAGAACATAAAGAAGAGGATTACTGTGCAGTTGTGGAACATCATTTCCCACAACCAGACCATTCTATGGAAGACCTTGAAGTTTTGGTTTCTAAAGGGACTTTTTAAAAAATACTCAGGAAACGAAAACCTTTAAACTGTGAATAATAATTCCGTATGAGGTAAAGGTAATGGCCTCAATGGGAGGAACAGTATTTTATTCACTACCACACAGTTTTTTATTTCAATAGTTTTTATTGAGTTTTTAAAGAGAAGGGTACAAACAAATAACAATGATAACACTCTGTACAGTACATCTTTTGTGAAAAGATCCCACATAGTATACTATGCCAAATAAAGTAACATAAACTTGAACTGTGGAGGTAACAACAATACTTATCTTACAGTTGAAGTACTGCCACCTATCCCGGGCACCACATCTGGGAACAAACTGTCCAGGTTAGAGTGGAAGCACAGTCAACTATGATCAGTGTCACATCGATATTGAAGTTACATAGTTACATAGTAGGTGAGGTTGAAAAAAGACACAAGTCCATCAAGTCCAACCTATGTATGTGATTATGTGTCAGTATTACATTATATATCCCTGTATGTTGCGGTCATTCAGGTGATTATCTAATAGTTTCTTGAAGCTATCAATGCTCCCCGCTGAGACCACCACCTGTGGAAGGGAATTCCACATCCTTGCCGCTCTTACAGTAAAGAACCCTCTACAAAGTTTAAGGTTAAACCTCTTTTCTTCTAATTGTAATGAGTGGCCATGAGTCTTATTAAACTCTCTTCTGCGAAAAAGTTTTATCCCTATTGTGGGGTCACCAGTACAGTATTTGAAAATTGAAATCATATCCCCTCTCAAGCGTCTCTTCTCCAGAGAGAATAAGTTCAGTGCTTGCAACCTTTCCTCATGACTAAGATCCTCCAGACCCTTTATTAGCTTTGTTGCCCTTCTTTGTACTCGCTCCATTTCCAGTACATCCTTCCTGAGGACTGGTGCCCAGAACTGGACAGCATACCTTTTAATGCATGCCAATATTCTGTTTGCTTTAATAAACTAGTATTAAACTAGTAGAAGTAACTTGAGGTGGCACAGGATTAAGACTGGAAACAGGGTAGTTAGATACATCGGTTGGTACACAATCCACATACTGGTGTAATCTGTAATGGGAGGCATCATTTTTCCTGTACAGAGGGTGAATGACTTATAATTGGATGTGAGTAGGCAAGGTAAGCTTGCCAAGGTGATAAAGGAAAGGGTAATGAAAAGGGGGGAAGGGGGTTAGGGATAGGGCGAGCCAGCCACCATAACAGAAGGACTTTCAAATTTTGACTGTGCATCTAGGGTTTGATAACCAGGGTTCCCATTTATCTCTAAATACTGTGAGACTGAGGTTTGTGATTGCCAGTAATTCCTCCATCTCGCATTGGCGGTTGAGGGTGAGAATGGCATCACTAGGATTAGGTGGATCAATAGTATTCCACTTCCTTGTAATAGTGATTTTTGCTGCTAATAAAAATTGTATGATCATTACTCGGAACTTGGGAAGAAATTTGTGAATGTTCAGGTGCAAGATGGCTAGTTCTGGATGAGGTGCAATGTGTCGGCTACAAATATCAAACATTGTGGAAAAAATCTTGTTCCAGAATGACTGTAGTGATATACAAGACCATAATATATGGTATAGAGTTCCAGATTCTCCACATTTTCTCCAGCACAAGGCCGATTGGGATAGGTAGAATTTGGAAAGTTTGTATGGGGTAAGGTACCAAGAATGTATTACCTTTTGGTAATGTTCCCAGTGGTTAATGCACTTGGATGAGGTATAAGTGGTAGTTAAAGCTTTCACCTTAATAGGTGTCTGTGGAGGTTTTTCCCAAAGCCTGTTCCCATTTTAGCATGGTAGTGTTCTTTGAGAAGGGATCTTGGGTGTTGTAGATATTATAAAACAGAGAAATACCCCTTAGAGGGGATGTTGGTTCGAGGAAGAAGGTATACATGGAGACTGGAATTTTTAAGTGTAGAGGTAGAGGATGTTTATGGAGGAAGGAGCGCACTTGTAAATAGGTAAATTGTGCGGGCGGCGGAAGGTCAAAGCGGGTAGATAGGGTTTTATATGTGTGGAGAGATGCATCCTGGTATAGGTCTCTCAAGAGAAGAAGGCCTTTATTTTTCTATAATTTAAGGTCAATGCAGGGTATAAAGTGTTGGAGTACTGACAGTGGGGTAGGGATTTTAAAAAGTGATCCCTTGGGTGAAGATAAGAGGGGAATTTCTGACCATAATTTCATGGAGATTTGTACAGTTGGGATATTAGAGATGGGTGGTGGAGCTTCCATTCTACTAGCAATAAGAGTCAATTGGTAATTTTTATGTGGAACCGCGTTGGATTCCATAAATGCCCACGTTTTATGTTTATGGAGGTTCCACCAGTATCTAAGTTGATCTAATACGCATGCTTTATATTATGCCATAATATTGGGTACTCCCATTCTACCATTCCTTCATTGCCTTAACATAATATTGAGGGAGCATCTTGGTGGTTTGTGGTTCCAAATAAATTGAGTGAAGAGTTTTTGGGTGGCAAAAAAGGAAGGTTTGTGGTAAGGGGATTATTAAAGTGTGAAAGAGATAAAGGAGTTTTGGTAAGAGCAGCATTTTTAAGGTCGCTATTCTTCCAGCCGTTGAAAGTTCCTGAGTCCTCAGAAGGGATAGTTGTTGAGGCAGTGATTCCAAGAAGGGCTTAAAGTTATGTTCATATAGCTGTGAGGTGTGTGCAGTTAGTTGAATTCCTAAGAATGTCAAAAAGTGGGGGACCACTCAAAGGGGAACCTATTAGTTAGGTAAATTTGCATGCAGAGTGGAACATTAAAACCTAAAATTTGGGACTTTGTGGCGTTTAATTTATAGTAAGATACGGCACTAAATTCTTCCAGAAATTTCTGTGTCTCATGTAGTGATGTTTTGGGGTTAGAGAGCATGAGCATGACATCATCCGCAAATAGCCTAATTTTATGTTCAGTATCGCCAATAGTGATGCCTGTAATGTTAGGATGAGATCGGAAGCTTTCCGCCAATGGTTCCATAAGGAGCGTAAAAATAATGGGCGACAGGGGACATCCTTGTCTAGTTCCGTTAGTTATTCATATCGGTTTGGAGGTAAGACCGGAGGTGAGTACAGTGGCCGATGGAGTGGAATAAACAGATAGAATGGCTGTCTGTATCCATCCCATAATCCCGAAATTATCAAGCACTGTCTTGAGATATCCCCAGTGGACCCTGTCGAACGCCTTCTCAGCATCCAAGGAGAGGAGCAGAGAAGGCGTCCGAGAGGGACCAGCATGGGAGTAAATTAATGAGACGTCTAGTCCCATCAGGGGCCTGGTGACCTGGAACGAAGCCCACCTGGTCAGGATGGATAAGAAATGGTAAGATTTTTTGCAATCTGATTGCTACAAGTTTGGCAAATATTTTAACATTAGCATTTAGAAGAGATATAGGCCTGTAATTTGCAGGGGAGGTGGGGTCTTTGTTGAGTTTAGGGATGGTTACGATCACGGCTCTTAACATTTCAGGTGGGAAAGTACCAGAGGAGGAGGCAAGGTCGAATACGGATTGTAGATAAGGAGCAGTTTCAGAGGAAAGATATTTATAGTATACATTCGAAAAGCCATTGTCACCTGGGGATTTGTGATTGGGTAATTTTGTGATAAGTGAGCAAATCTCTTGGGTAGTAAAAGGTTGGGAGATGGACTGGAGTTTATCGCCATCAAGGTTAGGTAGTTTGATTTTGTTTAAAAAGTTACTAATGAGTACATGAGAGGGTTGGGGAGTAGAGTCATCATTACGGAGGTCATATAGGGACTGGTAATAGTCCGCAAAGGCGTTGGCTATATCCTTTGGGTTAGATAAACTATTCTTAGATTGAGGGTGAACAATAGAAGTCATTTTTTGTTTAGTCTGTTTTGCTTTTACTTTTTTGGCCAGCCAGGATCCTGCTTTGTTATGGAGGCCGTAGTAATTGGATTTAAGGTATTTGAGATGGGTTTCATATTTGTAAAGGAGCAGGGACCTTCATTTTTGCCTGTCTTGCAAGATATCTTGTGTGAGACGGGGATTTGGGTTCAACTTATTCTCACGTTTTTTTAAGGTTATAGAATTCAGCACGTCTTCGATCTGCCTCCTTCTCTTTTTTTGACAAATGAAGCCATTTTATTCAGTACCCCCCTCATATAGACCTTATAAGCATTCCACATTGTAAATCTATTGATATCAGGAGTGTCATTATACCTAAAAAAGTCATGGTGTTCTTGCACAATCTGTTGGTACAATTCCTTGTCCTCCAATAGGGAGGTGTTTAGTCTCCATATTGGAGGAGGGGAGTTGCGAAATGTGTCATCAAACTCTAGTGTGATCGAAGCGTGATCTGACCAAGAGATAGTACCAATGTCTGTACACAGAACATTTTGTAGAGACCTTTTATCAGTAAAGAAAAAGTCAATGTGGGAGTAGGAAGAGTGAGCTGCAGACAAAAAAGTAAAGTCCTTCTCCGATCCATGGAAGCAACGCCAGGTATCATACAGCTCGTATTTATGAAGTAAGGGGACAATTGAGTGGCCAGGTCTTCTAGCGAGGGTGGTGGAGTCCATGGTGGGGTTCAGGATAGTATTAAAGTCTCTGTCAATAAAAAGGATACCCTGCATCACTTCCATAGCCTTGGTGAATAGAGGAGTGAGGAATTTTCTCTGTGGAACGCTCGGAGCGTATAGGATAACTAGAGTAAACACTACTTGATTAAGCTCTCAAATGAGATTGATGTACCGGCCTTGGGGATCCTGGATAGTGCCTATATGACAAAATGCCAGAGTCCTTGACAGCAATAAAGACTTCACAAGCCTTTTTTGGGCCGTTGGCCATGTACAAATGAGAAAAATGTCGAAAGGACACTCGAGGGCACTTGTGGGCAGCGAAATGGGTTTCCTGAGCAAAGATTATGTCAGCTTTGAGAGAGTGTGTTTCTTTCATTAGCGCTGCACATTTAAAGGGGCTGTTGAGGCCCTTAGAGTTCAGTGACATGAATTTTAGAGGCATAATGATGAATGTGTACTTACTAAGGTATCATTGCAGAAAAAAACATTGTAGAGAGGAGAGTTAGGGAAAGAGTACCTGGTATGTGGAGATTACGGCCACCGAGGATTAACAATTTGTGTAGAGTCAGTTGGTGCGTTGATTGGAGGGTCTCTTGTTGTGATGAGCAGCAGGGGAAACAAATGTGATAGTCCAGGTTGAGTTCTGGTAGACATAGCCGTGTAGATGGTGACTGGCTGGATGGTAGAAACTAGAGAAAGAGGGGTCAAACAAAGGAGAAACAAATACAACATACATAAGAAACGCCTGTCAAAACGCAGGAACAATGGGCAGCAGGAGCTGCTGTGGTGTCGTGGGGGGGAAATCATACTGCCAGTGCTATGCACTGAGCCAACGAACCACAAAAAGAAAGAAGAGTAAACCAGGTGATTGAGCTCCCAGCCTCACGCTAATACAAAGGTCATGCTGACGGGGAGAGGTCTAGTTGTAAACAGAAGATTCAAATCAGGGCCTTTCCGTTTGTGGTTATTCCGGGATAGGCAAGGCAAGGGGTTGTGCATCTGCAGGGAGTAGTTGCCACTGTTTGAGGAGCTGGATGCCTTTATCCACACTGTATATGGGGTAGGTTTTTCTGTTCCAGGTGACCAGAAGCTTTGTAGGGAAGCCCCATCGATAAATTATACTGTTATTGTGGAGGATTTTAGTGAGCAGGGCAAGCTTCTTTCTGTTCAATGCTGTCTGTTGCGATATGTCTGCATATAGGGATATTCCATTGAATTCCTCTGGCACTGCAGTGCTCCGTTTGGCTGCCACCATGACACATTCTTTGACATGGTAGTAGTGGATATGTGCTAGGCTGTCTCTGGGTGCAGTGTCAGGTAGAAATTTAGGTTTAGGTATACGGTGGGCTCTGTCCACGCAAAGCTCAATATCGCTCAGAGATGGAATGAGGGCCTTCATGAGGCATTGCACATAATTTGTTAAATCGTTTGGTGGAATGAATTCGGGTATTCCCCTAAATTTGATGTTGTTGCGCCGTGAGCGATCTTCGAGGTTCGCCATCTTATATTGGAGGCGTTCCATCTCAGATTCTTGATCCGCATAGGCATCAACAAGGTCATTATGTGCAGAGTACAGATCTGCCATTTTAGTTTCTAAGTGTCGGATTTTGACAGCATGTGTTTGGACAGTCTCATTTAAGGGTGCAAACATGTCTGAATAATCATTAAACAGAGTGCTTCTGAGGGAAAGAAGCATGTTTTTCATGGTATTCTCAGAGATGGATTGTTCTGTGGCTGGGAACATTTCAATTGACATTCCTGGGTGCATGTTCTGCAGAGATACCTGAGGGGGAATACTCTGCAGTGCAGGGGAGAATGCATCTTCCTCCCTGCGCTGTTTAGTTTTCACTGGGTTGCGAGTGGAGGGAGTAGATCGGGGAGAGCATTCTTCCAGCTCCTCAAGCTGGGTGGTAATATGCCTCCCTGCGGCTTGATGGCTGGGTTGGGATCGGGCCGTTCCTGTAAAGATAGGGCTGGCGCCATTTTGCCCACCTCCCTGAGGTACCGCAAGATAGAAATCCGTGAGGCGCTGTGGCTGCCTATTCGTCTTCCGCCACTTAGTCATCGCTCCTGCAGGTGACAGGCGCTTCGTTGAGAGTGTGTGGAGCTGGAGGAGACGTCACCCCGTTGTTGCTGAATGTCGCTCAGAGTATGAGGCTGCCGGAGCTCTGAATTATGTGGCCATCTTCTCCGCTGGCCAGACACGCCCCCCTCTACCACACAGTTTTTTGACAATTCTCATCTTCGTGATTTTTCCACTGCTCCTCTGTACTGCTTGGATATTAGAAGAATGGAAGGATTCCCAAAATAGCTTGAAAATGTAACTGTTGTGCAAAAAAACAAAACAAACGTACTCAACTGTGTTGTTGCAAAGGCACTAATATGGCTGCAATGTCCTTCACCTTCTCTTCCCATAAAACACTTTTCAAGCCCTTCCTGCACCTCCCTCTTAATCCCTATCCTCATTTGAAGCTCACCGTATTCCTCTCTTTTCTCCAGTTTCTCTGCACTGTGATTTATCTGCCTCTGCACTTGGTGTCACTCTTCCTTGATGAAATTTCTGCCCAGCTACCTTATTTTCTTTTCTTTGAAATGCCCAATATCATTCTTGGTGACTTTAACATCCCTAATAATGTTTATACCCCAGCTACCTCCCAACTCCTCAACCTGACCTCTTCCTCTGGACTAACGCAATAGACACACACTTCTGCACTCCATGCAACTTCCCAAACACCCATTTACCTCTCTCTGTCCATAATATTATCAGTTTCTTACTCTCCATATCTTTACCCCCCTATCCCTCCTAGAAGCAAACCTGCAGAAATCTTCACCACTTTAGCCCTTCTCTTATCTACAATGCAACAGACCACTTTTATAAAGACTCGTGGCTTTCAGATCATTTTCTGTGGTTCAGTTAGTGCTTGTGGGTTTGTATCTGCTCTTCAGTGCATGCAGTCAGTTCGTATTGGAGTTTTCTGTGCGATCTTGTCCGCTCATTGCTGTTTTTCAGGTCGCTCTTCACAGGCCTTGCTGTTCTTCAGTGCGTTCTGTTACTTCGTTCTGAGCAGCCGACCGTTTTCTAGCCATGTTGCATATACGTACTCCTCGTAGAGTTCGTGCTGTGTGGGTGCTTGGTGTTGGGGACCTGACCTTGACACAAGTCCAGTCCATGATCAGGGTGGGGAGGAGTTCATGGACCAAGAATTGGTTGCTTCAGTTCTCTTATATGCCTTTGCTCCGTGAGATCCGTGAGAATAATCCTGATGATTTCAGGAACTTTCTCAGGATGACGGACCCCATATTTCACCGTTTGTTGGCTTTGCTGACCCCCTATATCAGCAGGCAGGATACCTGCATGAGGCAAGCCATCACTCCGGAGCAGAGGTTCTTCGCTACCCTGCGGTACTGTGTTACTTGGCGACAGGGAGAAGCCTGCAGGACTTGAAGTTCTCGACAGGCATCTCCCCCCAAGCTCTGGGTATCATTATCCCGGAGACCTGTTCTGCCATCATCCAGGTCCTGCAGAAGGAGTATATGAAGGTAAGATTTTTATCCTTTAATATCACATTTTATTGTATTGAATGTTTGCTAATATATTGTATTTCTTTCCTCATTCCCTAATTACCATGATTGTAATATGCTGTGAATGTCCCCTTTGTTCTCATGCATGCTGGATTTTTATGTAATTATTATTTTGCTCCTTCATACATATTTGCCTTCACTTACCTCCCCAGCATGCTCTCCTGGCCCTATATTCACCTCATGTAGTCACTTAACAATGTATTTTATCAGCTCCATAGTAGTGCTTTACCCCAAACACCCCCTAAAATGTTTAGAAACGTGATTTGTGCTTTAAATTCAGACAGAGTGCCAGAGGCTTTTTTGGGGGGTTCCCAAATCATTTGGAACCCTCCCTCCCCTAACTGCTAAGTCAGCTGATACCAATTCTCTATCTATCCTCAATCATCTATCTGCTGACTTTGCCAAACCCATACACACTATACCCACCTCTTTTGTGGTCAGATGTATGGATGAATTCCCCAAAGCATGTAGTGCAAGGGCCTGCCTGTATACTTTCAAATGGTACTGTTGAAAGTTTTTGTATCCTATTATTATCTTAACAGGTAATAGCAGAATGTCCAAATGTGCTCAAATGTGTATATATATCTTTGTATTATGACACTTCGTACCTGTCCAGTGGGCTGCCAATAGTGTAACTAAGGAGGGGCTGTTCCAAGTAATACCCATTATTTAGGCATTCATCTCTCAATGAAGTGAAGAGGGTTACCTGTCCAAGATCCCCCCCCCATAATGTTAGAAATGGCCCATGAGAGGGGGGGATATGATAGGTGTACCTTATACTTTGGTGTTGTAAAATTCCCCTTAATAAATGTGATCTGGATGTTGGCCAAGAATGTTTGTGTGTAATCTGCTTTCCATGTTTATGTGCAAAAATACTAATTTATTTTTGTTTTCCTCAACAGTTTCCTTCCACGCCACAGGAATGGCAGACTGTGGCCTCCCACTTTGCCCAGCGGTGGGACTTTCCTAACTGCGGAGGGGCAATTGATGGGAAACACGTCCACATCGTCCCACCACCCAACTCGGGGTCGTACTATTATAATTACAAGGGGTTCAATAGTAGTGTGATGTTGGCGGTGGTGTCGGCTAATTACGACTTTCTGTATGTGGACGAGGGGAAGAATGGCCGGATGTCCGATGGTGGCGTCATCGCCCATACGGAGTTTTACAGGCGTCTCCAGAATGGCAGCTTGGACTTGCCACCTCCAGAAGAGAATGTGGAAGGACTCCCATTCGTCTTTGTTGCGGATGAAGCATTTGCGCTGGGGGACCATCTTATGCGGCCATTCCCGATGAGGACCCTCACCCCGGAACAGAGGGTTTTTAATTACTGGCTGGCCAGAGCCAGAAGAGTGGTGGAGGTGGGCCAGGTATTGGAAGCCATGGGAGGCTATCAGCTGACCAAGGGAGGAGGTGTAGATTGGAAATAGGAGAGGTCCTAGAACAGAACCTTGGGGGACCCCAACAGAGAAAGGAAGAAGAGAGGAGGAAGTAGAATTGTAAGTAACACGGTTTAATAAGTAGGTAGAGAACCAGCAAAGAGTAAAGCCAAGGAGACCAAAGGCGTGGAGTTTTTGGAGGAGGAGGGGGTAGTTAAGCATATCAAAGGCAGTAGAGAGGTCCAGGAGTAGAAGTAAAGAATAGTTTCCCTTAGTAGTAGCCATTAGTAGATCATTTGTTAGAATTAGGAGAGCAGTTTCTGTGGCATGTTAAGGACGAAATCCCAACTGAAGGGGATCAAAAAGGTTATTATTAGCAAGGTGGACGCTTAGTCGGTTGTAGCAAAAGAGGGAAATTGGGACTTTAAATGAAGCAGTTGAACTGCGGAGGTAGGGTAAAAGTGTTTAATTCATAACAATATAGTAAAGGAGTAATTTCATATATATACATGTAGCCACAAGGCATAAACATGATAATACAAGGGTATATAAATAAACACATAAATCAGAATAAATACGTAATAATCAATAGATGGTGTGTATAACAGCAATATGACCTGCGACTGCTGGAAGCGGCATGCCCGGCATCTATATTGGTATTCACATGGTATAAATACAAATGTACAAGATTCATATTGATAACATCATCAGAGCGTAATGAATATTTCTGTAGCAGCTCGACGCATTTTGTGGATGATTTCTCTCCACTCATCAGGGGCAAATGTGACAAATACCTGTAAAGTATACAAATGTAATAAATCACACTCTAAATAGAGAGGTATGGAAAAGTAATATTTGAAGTTGGCCAAGCACACTCACCAACCCCGGCAACGAATGCGACATGAGGCAAGCAGCACGTGGTGGGCCAGAGAAAAAGACCACACCACGGGAGCCGAGGCGGCGTGGTATACATAGACAGCATCAGGTAATGATGGGGTGCCTGGGTGTAGGGGATGTCTTCATGGGGCAAAAAGTGCTGATGTGCAAATCATGAAATAGGGGTGTCTACGAAAAACAAATAAATGTATAATTTAGTATGATAATAAATTGGTATATAAATATACACCCAATTAGTCAGCATAAAGGTGGTAGCATGAAAGAGTGATGAGTCAACAGTGTGACATATATATGTGTAATGAACTAACCTGTGTCTGAAAGATGACTGACAGTGACCTAATTGAGTGTAGGCATAGGAACTGGTGCATGGTGATAGAATGAAGATGAATGAAAAAGTAAATTGAAAATTAAATAAAAGTAAAATGAAGATGTGTAACCAGAACTGTGTGAATAAAGATGGTGGGAACCAGAGTGAACCTAGACCTGAGGACACTTACCTGATTGTTGCTAATTATGCAACACCCAGCAATGAACATCTGGTGTGCAGTAACCCCAGACGGAGACCAGCCAGGTGGACAGCTGGCTCCGACTGGGAGATTGGTATATGCACACCGCCAATGCCACATGCGTGAACCAAGGAGGGGGGAGGGGCGTCTGCACCCGAGCTAATTCGCTCGGTGATTGGCGCCAAACCTACCCCATAAGGGAATCACGCAGTTGGTGCTCTCAACGTCAGTGCAATGACATCAGAGCCGACGTAAGGCACAAGACGTGAGGACCGTGGCACCTATGCGCGAAGGGGCATCCACCCGATCTCCCGGACACAGGAGATCTATGTATATTGGTGTATGTATTTCTTACTTTTATTAATAACAGCAATATATGGCATTTCCGGCATTGGTCCTACATTTATATGTGACCTTTATATATTTCTTTACTATTACGCGCACCCACTGCTCCGGCGGGGATTTGCGCCTTGGGGCATTGGGCATGTTGGTGGTGCTGGGGGTTTTCCCACAGTATGGGAGCCACGATGGGCCTCGTGGGTCCTCCACCTCCTCCCTGCACACTCCTGTGTCCGGGGGATCGGGTGGATGCCCCTTCGCGCATCAGCGCCACGGTCCTCACGTCTTGTGCCTTACATCGGCTCTGACGTCATTGCACTGACGTTGAGAGCACCAACTGTATGATTCCCTTATGGGGAAGGTTTGGCGCCAATCACTGAGCGAATTCGCTCGTGTGCGGATGCCCCTTCCCCGCTCCTGGGCTCACGCATGTGGCATTGGCGGCATGCATATACCAATCTCCCAGTCGGAGGCGGCTGTCCACCTGGCTGGTCTCCGCCTGGGGTTCCTGCACACCAGCTGTTCATTGCTGGGTGTTGCATGGTTAGCAACAATTGGGTAAGTGTCCTCAGGTCTAGGTTCACTCTGGTTCCCACCATCTTTATTCACACAGTTCTGGTTACACATTTTCATTTCACTTTTATTTAATTTTCAATTTACTTTTTCATTCATCTTCATTCTATGACCATGCACCAGTCCCTATGCCTACACTCAATTAGGTCACTGTCAGTCATCTTTCAGACACAGGTTGGTTCATTACACATATATATGTCACACTGTTAACTCATCACTCCTTCATACTACCACCTTTATGCTGACTAAACGGGTGTATATTTATATACCAGTTTATTATCATACTAAATTATACACTTATTTGTTTTTCCCAGACACCCCTATTTCATGATTTGCACATCAGTACTTTTTGCCTCATGGAGACATGCCCTACACCCAGGCACCCCATCATCACCCGATGCTGTCTATGTATACCATGCTGCCTCGGCTCCCGGGGTGTGGTCTTTGTCTCTGGCCCACCATGTGCCGCTTGCCTCATGTCGCATTCGTTGCCCGGGTTGGTGAGTGTGCTTGGCCAACTTCAAATATTACTTTTCCATTCCTCTCTATTTAGAGTGTGATTTATTACATTTGTATACTTTACAGGTATTTGTCGCATTTGCTCCTGATGAGTGGAGTGAAATCATCCACGAAACGAGTCGAGCTATACTTGATGCTACAGAGATATTCATTATGCTCTGATGATGTTATCAATATGAATCTAGTACATTTGTATTTATACCATGTGAATAGCAATATAGATGCCGGGCATGCCGCTTCCGCAGTCGCAGGTCATATTGCTGTTATACACACCATCTATTGATTATTACGTATTTATTCTGATTTATGTGTTTATTTATATACCCTTGTATTATCATGTTTATGCCTTGTGCCTACATGTATATATATATGAAATGACTCCTTTACTACATAAAGGAAAAGGACCTCCAAGGTAGTGTTCTCAGGAATACTACCGGTACATCGAGCCACACCAGAGAGGCAGAGGGAGATTAGGGAAGTAAACAAGTGGCTGAAGAGCTGGTGTAGTAAGGAGGGGTTTGGGTTCCTGGAGGACTGGGCCGACTTCTCAGTCGGTAACCGGTACTATAGAAGGGACGGACTGCACCTAAATGAGGAGGGTGCAGATCTGCTGGGAATGAAGATGGCCAAAAAGTTAGAGGGGTTTTTAAACTAGGCGATGGGGTGGAGGGTCCAGAGACAGTGATAGCCAGCGCGGAAGATACTCCAGAGGGTAGTATTGGGGGCATTAGTGGTAGGTTAACCAAAGCACAAAAACGCAAGGTGAGTATAGTAGCAAGTCCAAGTTGCAATCTTGAAACACCCAATACGAGGACAATATGCGACCGGTCTAAACTATGTGGCATGTTCACCAATGCCAGGAGCCTGGCGGACAAGATGGGTGAACTAGAGATACTGTTGTACAAGGAGGATTTGGATTTTGTGGGAATTTCAGAGACCTGGTTCAACAGCTCTCATGATTGGCTGGCAAACATTCAAGGGTATACCCTATACCACAAGGATAGAGAGGGTAAAAAAGGGGGAGGGGTATGCCTATATATCAAGAATAATGTACAAGTGAATGTGAGAGATGACATCACTGAGGGGGCTAGGGAGGAGGTGGAATCTTTATGGGTAGAGCTCCAAAGGGATGAAGCTAAGGGGAAAATAATACTGGGAGTATGCTATAGGCCCCCTAACCTGAGGGAGGAAGTGGAGACGGATCTCCTATCACAAATTGGATTAGCAGCAAGGATGGGAAGTGTTATCATAATGGGGGATTTTAATTATCCAGACATAGACTGGGCGGAGGGAACCGCGCATTCATTTAAGGCTCGCCAGTTCCTTAATGTCTTGCAGGACAATTTTATGGGTCAGATGGTAGACGCACCAACTAGAAATAAAACATTACTAGATCTACTGATTACCAACAATACAGACCTGATAACAGATGTGGAAATACGGGGCAATTTAGGTAACAGCGATCACAGGTCAATTAGTTTCAGTATAAATCACACAAATATGAGACATGAAGGGAACACAAAGACACTGAATTTCAAAAGAGCCAACTTCCCTAAACTACAAACCTGGCTAAAAGGCATAAATTGGGATAAAATATTAGGAACAAAGAATACAGAGGAGAGATGGATTTGCTTTAAGAGCATATTAAATAAGGGCATTAGCCAATGTATCCCATTGGGTAATAAATTTAAAAGAGCGAACAAACATCCTGGATGGCTTAACTCCAATGTAAAAATGCATATAAAAGCAAAGGAGAAGGCCTTCAAAAAATACAAGGTTGAGGGATCATCCACAGCATTCAGAATTTATAAAGAATGCAATAAGAAATGTAAGGGTGCAATTAGGATGGCTAAGATAGAACATGAAAGACACATAGCGGAGGAGAGCAAAAAAAATCCCAAGAAATTCTTTAAGTATGTAAACAGTAAAAAAGGGAGGACAGACCATATTGGCCCCATAAAGAATGAGGAAGGACATCTGGTTACAAAGGATGGGGAGATGGCAGAGGTATTGAATTTATTCTTCTCCTCAGTCTTCACGAGTGAATCGGGGGGCTTCAGTAACCAAAACTGCAGTGTTTATCCTCATGACACAACACAGGAAGCACCTACATGGTTAACAGAGGACGGAATTAAAATTAGACTTGAGAAACTTAACATTAATAAATCACCGGGACCAGATGGCTTGCATCCGAGGGTACTTAGGGAACTCAGTCAGGTGATTGCCAGACCGTTGTTCCTAATTTTTACAGACAGTCTATTGACTGGAATGGTACCAGCTGATTGGAGAAAAGCCAATGTAGCACCAATATTTAAAAAGGGCCCAAAAAACATCCCTGGGAATTACAGACCAGTTAGCCTAACATCAATAGTATGTAAACTCTTGGAGGGGATGATAAGGGACTATATACAAGATTTTAGTAATAAGAATGATATCATTAGCAGTAATCAGCATGGATTCATGAAGAATCGTTCTTGCCAAACCAATCTATTAACCTTCTATGAGGAGGTGAGTTGCCATCTAGATAAAGGAAGGCCCGTAGACGTGGTGTATCTGGATTTTGCAAAAGCATTTGACACAGTTCCCCATAAACGTTTACTGTACAAAATAAGGTGCGTTGGCATGGACCATAGGGTGAGTACATGGATTGAAAACTGGCTACAAGGGCGTGTTCAGAGGGTGGTGATAAATGGGGAGTACTCAGAATGGTCAGGGGTGGGTAGTGGGGTCCCCCAGGGTTCTGTGCTGGGACCAATCCTATTTAATTTGTTCATAAACGACCTGGAGGATGGGATAAACAGTTCCATCTCTGTATTTGCAGACGATACTAAGCTAAGCAGGGCAATAACTTCTCCGCAGGATGTGGAAATCTTGCAAAAAGACCTGAACAAATTAATGGGGTGGGCGACTACATGGCAAATGAGGTTCAATGTAGAAAAATGTAAAATAATGCATTTGGGTGTCAAAAATATGAATGCAATCTATACACTGGGGGGAGAACCTCTGGGGGAATCTAGGATGGAAAAGGACTTGGGGGTCCTAGTGGATGATAGGCTCAGCAATGGCATGCAATGCCAAGCTGCTGCTAATAAAGCAAACAGAATATTGGCATGCATTAAAAGGGGGATCAACTGCAGAGATAAAACGATAATTCTCCCGCTCTACAAGACTCTGGTCCGCCCGCACCTGGAGTATGCTGTCCAGTTCTGGGCACCAGTCCTCAGGAGGGACGTACTGGAAATGGAGCGAGTACAAGAAGGGCAACAAAGCTAATAAAGGGTCTGGAGGATCTTAGTTATGAGGAAAGGTTGCGAGCACTGAACTTATTCTCTCTGGAGAAGAGACGCTTGAGAGGGGATATGATTTCAATTTACAAATACTGTACTGGTGACCCCACAATAGGGATAAAACTTTTTCGCAGAAGAGAGTTTAATAAGACTCGTGGCCACTCATTACAATTAGAAGAAAAGAGGTTTAACCTTAAACTACGTAGAGGGTTCTTTACTGTAAGAGCGGCAAGGATGTGGAATTCCCTTCCACAGGCGGTGGTCTCAGCGGGGAGCATTGATAGCTTCAAGAAACTATTAGATAATCACCTGAATGACCGCAATATACAGGGATATGTAATGTAATACTGACACATAATCACACACATAGGTTGGACTTGATGGACTTGTGTCTTTTTTCAACCTCACCTACTATGTAACTATGTAACTATGTAACTACATTGTTATGAATTAAACACTTTTACCCTACCTCCGCAGTTCAACTGCTTCATTTAAAGTCCCAATTTCCCTCTTTTGCAATTGATATAGGGATGGAGGTACCTATTGGAGCTCATTTAAAGTCCCAACACCCCCCCCCTCTTTTTCTACAGATGTACAGGGATGGAAGCAGTTGAATAATTGGTTTAGCAGTGTTCCCTTGCTATCCACATCTGAGGTCTATTCCCAGATGTTTGCACTCTCTGTATGGGATCTGCACATCTGGGATAGCCAGGAATTTTCTATGTATATCGGTGTATGTATTTCTTACTTTTATTAATAACTTTTAATAATTAATAACAATATTGATAATAGCAATATATGGCATTTCCGGCATTGGTCCTATATTTATATGTGACCTTTATATATTTCTTTACTATTACGCACACCCACTGCTCTGGCAGGGATTTGCGCCTTGGGGCATTGGGCATGTTGGTGGTGCTGGGGGTTTTCCCACAGTATGGGATCTGTGTTGTGCCAAGTGGGTCCTCCCCCTCCTCCCTGCACACTCCTGTGTCCGGGAGATCGAGTGAATGCCCCTTCACGCATCGGCACCACGGGCCTCACATTTTGTGCCTTACGTCAGCTCTGACGTCATTGCACTGATGTTGAGAGCACCAACTGCATGATTCCCTTATGGGGAAGGTTTGGTGCCAATCACTGAGCAAATTAGCTCGTGTGCGGACGCCCCTCCCGGGCTCACGCACGTGGCATTGGCGGTGTGCATATACCAATCTCCCAGTCTGAGCCGGCTGTCCACCTGGCTGGTCTCCGCCTGGGGTTCTTGCACACCAGCTGTTCATTGCTGGGTGTTGCATGGTTAGCAACAATCGGGTAAGTGTCCTCAGGTCTAGGTTCACTCTGGTTCCCACCATCTTTATTCATACAGTTCTGGTTACACATTTTCATTTCACTTTTATTTCATTTTCAATTTACTTTTTCATCCATCTTTATTCTATGACCATGCACCAGTCCCTATGCCTACACTCAATTAGGTCACTGTCAGTCATCTTTCAGACACAGGTTAGTTCATTACACATATATATGTCACACTGTTGACTCATCACTCCTTCATACTACCACCTTTATTCTGACTAATTGGGTGTATATTTATATACCAATTTATTATCATACTAAATTATAAATGTATTTGTTGCTCCCAGACACCCCTATTTGATGATTTGCACATCAGCACGTTTTGCCTCATGGAGACATGCCCTACACCCAGGCACCCCATCATCACCCGATGTTGTCTATGTATACCACGCTGTCTCGGCTCCCATGGTGTGGTCTTTGTCTCTGGCCCACCGTGTGCCACTTTCCTCATGTCGCATTCGTTGCCGGGGTTGGTGAGTGTGCTTGGCCAACTTCAAATATTACTTTTCCATTCCTCTCTATTTAGAGTGTGATTTATTACATTTGTATACTTTACAGGTATTTGTCGCATTTGCTCCTGATGAGTGGAGAGAAATCATCCACGAAATGCGTCGAGCTATACTTGATGCTACAGAAATATTCATTACGCTCTGATGATGTTATCAATATGAATCTAGTACATTTGTATTTATACCATGTGAATACCAATATAGATGCCGGGCATGCCACTTCTGGCAGTCGCAGGTCATATTGTACTTGAAAGGTGCTATGTGGGTCTAAAAGGATTGCAACACCCCCTCCTTTGCACCCTCTGGGTCTGGGGGAATGAGTCCAAAGAAGACCACTGTGGGATAGAGCAGCAGAAGATGTAGTGTTGGATTTGTGAAGCCAGGTTTCGGCAATGGCGAGTAGATTAAATGAGTTAGCGATAAAGAGATCGTGGAGGAGTGAGTTTGTTACAGACAGAGCGAGCATTCCAAAGGGTGCAAGAGAAAGGGAGTCTGGTCTTGGGAAGAAGAGAAATGGGAACTAGATTGTGTGCATTGCGGCTGCAGCCAGAGGGTGTAGGTTAATGGGTGTGTTGAGTACAGTTAGATGAAGGGGGCCTAGGGTTTGGAGATACATCACCAGAGGACAGGAGAAGCAGAAGGGTGAGGGAGGTAATGTGGGAGTGTGCTTTATATGAAGGGATATGCCCCAGTGGTTTGGAGTATTGGGCACGTGGATTTAGAATTAGCCAGATATGATGAGTGCAGTAATATGGAGAGGACAGAAGTGAGGGTGATATATATAAGCTGTGGGGTGGAGAAGAGGTGCGCAGGAGAGTTAGTTTAAGGATAGAAGACACAGCTGTCAGAAGGAGGGGTAGACACTGCGTTTTAGAAGGGGAGGAAGAGCTGAAAGTGTAAACAAGGTCACCTGTATTGTATTTTTCAAGGTGTTTTCTTGTGTTCCCTCACTTTGTGCATTAACTTTGTGCAGAGTCAGAAGTGCTCCCACTTATATAAATTAATCTATAATTATTCATTTAATCTTGCATCTACCAAAGGGTGTCCTGGCCCCAACCCTCTCTTCCAAAGTTCTGTTAAGAGAAATAAAATCTCTTTTGCATTCAAGAAGTGTCTGGCACCCAATTAATCTAACACCTTGGCACCCACTATGCCTCACAACCCACCATATACAGAAGCATGTCAGCTATCTCTGGCCCTGGAGGTTCTCATTAGACCAAAGGAGGCCGGAGACCTTGCTACATTCTGTACACAGGAGTCGGGGTCCTTCTATAAATGTCTATGTCCCGGTCTGTGTGATGAGGAGGGGGAGGTAATAGTAGTAGTCAGTCACGTTCAGCTGGACTTGTTCTATAATGTTGAAGATGTTTTGTACTTTATCTACTTCTTCAGGTATAATGAGTGATGGGAGCATATCCCAGCATTTAGATCCACACAGCCAGTGCTGACACCTTCATCTAATCACCATGGAATGAGTCAGGGAAGATGTTGGCCGTCTAGGAACAGGATGGGGGGAGGGGGTTAGGATTTGTCTGGAGATGGTCTTTAGGGTCAAAACTATTATGTTTCTTGTATAAGTTCTGGATCAGCTTCCCCAGTGTAACTCACCTTGTCTCCTTTCCATGATATTTGCTCTGGTTCTAGTGTAAGTTGCTGACCCTCTGAAAGGGAACCATCAAAGTGACCCACATGCATCCAATCAGTGATATTTGTACGTTTAATTCTTGTAATCCAATTTACAATGTCCAGTGGGCTGGGCAGTTCTCCTTTATTATTAAAATTCATAACCTTGCCATTTGGATCCTCGTACTGGACTTCTTTTACATAGCGGGACAGCTTAAAAAATGACAGAAATTATTATAGGTAACAAGTATATCCACTTACAGACCTGAAGGTTTGCCCTCTTACTGACCAGGCCATTTTTTGAGATTCGGCACTGCATTGCTTTAACTGACAAATTGCGCGGTCAAGCGACGTTGTACACAAACAAAATTTGATGTCCATAGAGCTTTTTTTGGTGGTATTTAATCACCTCTGCGGTTTTTATTTTTTGCACTATAAACACTAAAAAGAGCGACAATTTTGAAAAAAAAAACAGTATTTTTTACTTTTTGCTGTAATAAATGTCCCCAAATATGATTTTAAAAATCATATTTCTTCATCAGTTTTGGCCAATATATATTCTTCTACATATTTTTGGTAAAAGAAAAATCACAATAACCGTATATTGATTGGTTTGATAAAAAGTTATAGTGTCTACAAACTATTTGATAGACACTGCCAGCCCACCTGGCTACAGCTGCCCCTTTCTCCAGTCCTCCTGACCAAGACCCCACAGTCCTCCCAGACTGACTCTGCATCCATCCCAGACTGCTCTCTCCCAGTCCTCTCAGCCATGCCTCTCAGTCTTCTCCAATTGTAACACTCACCCACCCACCTGGCTGTCTTCCTCCCTGAAGATTTGCCCTGCAGTGTTCCCCTGCTGTCCTCCACTTGCTCCCGTGCCTCTGGTCAGTACACCCCTGTGTGTCATGAAGAGGGTCCCTTTCACACATGAGCCCAGGCCCGAGGTCACCCCCCAGACTAGGGGGGACCCTCAAGGGGCCACTGACATTCAAACATTCCATCTCCAGCTTCCCCCCAAACTTCTCTGCCCCAACTGGGCTGACCCAGAGTATTTGAGGGGACCTGCCCCCTGCCATCCCATCTGTTGGGATTGGTCAGGGCCCTCATAAATACTCCAGGCAGCTTTTCCTCACCTCCACTCCCATTATTCTAGAATCTTCTGCAAGTTTCTAGAAGTAGAGAGAGGCTGCCAGCCAAGCCTGAACAATTTTCCTACACAACAAAAATCCTACTCTAGCACATTAGAGGGAGCTACAATTATTAAACTGCTCCCATTCACATTCACCCAGTACATGGACATAGAGAAATAAACAGCTATTTCTTTAGAGTAACAAAAGATAGGAATCTGCAACAAAGTTTGGTAAAATCCATGCAATGTACATAGATCACCCAGAGTTACTCTTTAAGAGAGGATATGATTACAATGTACAAATATATTTAAAAGTGACTTCAGTAACTGTGATAAACTGTTTACAGTAAGGTCCCTGAAGAGGACATGTGGCCATGATTTGAGGTTAGAAGAAAGGAGGCTTAACCTTAGATTGTGGAAAGGGATCTTTACTGCTAGAGAAGTAAAAATGTGCAATTCCCTTCCCTAGGAAGTGGTACAAGCTGAGAGTGCTGACAACTTTAAAAACCTTTTAGATGACTTCCTCAGAAAGCAGAATATATGAGGCTATGGGAACGTTCAAAGGATATAAATCACACACAAACAGGATGAAATAGATGGACCTGTGTCTTTTTTTTCAATCTTTTAAACCATGTAAACTATGGATGTCTTAAAATTTGTGCAAACGTAATGAATAATACCACAATGTTTGTAATATGTGTGTAATGGTATCTTTGTTGCCTTTCACCCAGGGAGGGGCCAGGACGGAGTGTTAGGCAGCGATCACTGCCAGTGTTGGGACGGACCCCATATCCTCGCTGCTGTACCTATATACATGCTTATTATAGGGTGGTGCACTGACGCACCCTGGAGATGAGTACCCCCTCTTGGGGTCAGTGTTTTTATCTGGTTTGGAATAAATAGTTTTAAACGTATTACGGTATATGGTCTCTGAGGTGAGCGTATTACCTTGGGGGGGTCACCTGTGTTGCACCATCGCATGATCTGTGGCACGTGGAGATTTGAGCACGTTTTGAATACACCACCATTGAAGATCTTGTACCAGCATTTATTATCCATGTGCAGGACTGTTTATATGCTTTATATAATCATGTAGTCCCTAAGGGCACATTGTATATATATTGTGTGGCACTTAGCACTTTACAGTTTGTTTGGCACATGGCACTTTTTGGAATTTGTTTCCACAAATTATGTATGTTTAAAGTAATTGTGGTTTAGGTTTGCCGTATTTGTATATGCACTTTATATTTATATTTATTAAGATACATTAATTTTGTGATTATGTTTAATTGAATAGTGTTTGATACGCTTTCACATATATTTGATACACAATTTTGTATCATCACATGGGCACATCTAGTACACTTTAGTGCATCATTTCTCATTGCATTAATACTTATTAATTTGTGATATATTTAATTTATTAGTGTTTAATACTCTTTTACACATATTTGACGCATTATTGGTCGTGTCACCACATGGGCACACCTAGCACACTCTAGCGCGTCAACATATAAAAATAGCCATGAGAACATTTGACCATGAAAGTTACCATTCACCAATAGAGAAAATGGCCTAACATTATAGGCTAATGCCCTGTAGATAAGAGCGGACTTTTCGACCGGACTGGTCCGACGGACTGAATCCGGCAGACAATCCAACCGTGTGTGGGCTTCATCGGACCTTCAGTGGACTGTTTCTGTCGAAAATCTGACGGACTTTAGATTTGGAACATGTTTCAAATCGTTACGTCGGAACTCTGCCGGACCCAGTTCCTGTTGAGAAATCCACTTGTCTGTATGCTAGTCCGATGGCCGAAAACCGACGCTAGCGCAGCTATTGGCTACTGGCTATGAACTTCCTTATTTTAGTCCGG
Source organism: Aquarana catesbeiana (assembly GCF_042186555.1). Taxonomy (NCBI): domain Eukaryota; kingdom Metazoa; phylum Chordata; class Amphibia; order Anura; family Ranidae; genus Aquarana; species Aquarana catesbeiana. The sequence goes on along the minus strand of NW_027362648.1, from coordinate 220,912 downwards.
TCGTACGTCATCACATATAAATCCGTCGGACTTTGGTGTGATCGTGTGTAGGCAAGTCCATTTGTTCGAAAGTCCGTCGGATGTCCGTCAAAAGTCCGTCGAAAGTCCGTTGGAAAGACTGTCAAACCTTTGTTGCCGAAAAGTCCGCCCGTGTGTACAGGGCATTAGAACATTGGACCAGCAGAGGAAATGATATGAGGAAGACCTCTGCACTGTGTACAGTCCATGGAGAATCCTGTGTGAATGGAAAAACAAATGGATTTTCAGTCAGGATGAGACAATGGTCTGGTATAAACATTGGATGTTTGGGCATTCAGACAAGTGGCCAAACTTTTGCCCATCCAACCTTCTTTTGGATTGGAGTCGATAATCTCATATAGAAGCAATATTTCTACAGTTTCTATATATGACAACCTCCTGCTGTCAGTGATTCCTAAGGAAGCTGTGTATGCTTGCTCCCGAGGCATCCCTATGAACCAATGAGATCACTGGAAATCCCGGCCACATAAGAAAAGGGGTGGGAATAGTAGTAACATCACTGCCCAAATAGAGTCACTGGCCATATTTAATCATTTTTCATTTACAAGAAAATAGCCACTGTGATTCTGATAAGCCAACCCACCAACAGACCCCCACAATCATCGACCAGATTTGTGGGGAAGAGGCTTTTGTACTTATCAACAAGACATTGTCCTCATGTTGAAGGCATGTGGCCTGATATGGTTTGGGGAGGAGGTGCCTGCTCATCCCTTCCCTTTCCTGGCCTGCCAGGCTGCACGCTCAGAATAAGGGTCTGGTATGAATTTTTAGGGAGGTCTTCCACATTTTGTGTTTTATTTTGTTGAGTTCCGTCTTAAAATCAGAAAAAAAGTTTAAATTGCCAGCAAATGACATTTCACTGCCAGCTTCTCAAAAAACAAAAAAACAAACAGAAACTTTCAGCACTTTCTGAACATGATGGAGATGCACCCCTTTAACCACTTGCCGACCGGGCCATTGCCGAAAGACGGTAACAGCGCGGTCGGCTAGTTCTGGGTGGACGTCCATGGATGTCATTCCAGAATGTTGCGCGCACTCGTGAACATCCGTGACCTCTGGACCCGGCACATCATGGATCACGGTAAATAGCCTCTGATCGCGGGCGTTTACCACGTGATCGTTCCGTCAAATGACGGAGCGATCACATGTAAACAAACCGGAGTCACGTTATGATGCCGGTTCCTCCCTCCCCTCTCTGCACCGATCGGTACAGTGTGGGGGAAGAGGGGGAGAGATGACAGCGCTGTGGGCTTGATGTTTAGTGCCCACAGTGCTGCTCAATATAAATAATGGCAATACTCTGCATTACTGCAATACTCTGCAACACTAATACTAGCCAATACTCTGCCAATACTAGCCAATACTCTGCAATAAATGTTAACAGAAACAAAGAATTTTTTTTTTTTTTATCGAATTTTCAGTCTTTTTTGATTTATAGCGCAAAAAATTAAAAACCCAGCGGTGATTAAATACCACCAAAAGAAAGCTCTATTTGTGTGAAAAAAATTTCATATAGGTAAAGTGTTGCATGACTGAGTAATTGTCATTCAAAGTGTGAGAGCACCGAAAGCTGAAAATTGGTCTGGTTAGGAAGGGGGTTTAAGTGCCCAGTTGTCAAGTGGTTAAAGGTAAGATTAGGATACCCCCTCCCCCATATACTATTTAAAGGAATTTTGCATTTTTACAGTTTCACTTTAAGCATTTTTAAAAAATCACTGCTCCTGGTCAAGTGGAATTTTTAAAAATGTTTTTGTATTGGTACATGTTCCCCAGGGCAGTGCCCACCCACCATGCTATTTTTACATCTCCTTGCCTAGTAGCCTAGAAAATTGGCATTTTTAATTTGTTAGCCGAACAACGCTCAAACAGACCCAAGAACATGTAATTCTGACAGCACCACTCCAAGCCTACTGTGTGTAAAGTCCAATCAGCTTCTACCTCTGCTACAGGTGCTAGTCCCAAAAGGAGCAGATCCCTATTATTACCACTGCTAAATGTGACAGCTTCCTCCTGGTTGTTAGGGAACTGGTACCTGTTGGCATCCTAACAACCAGTGACTCATCCCCTTCCGGCACATTCAGCCTTCAGACAGGGATTCCTGATTGACAGGTAATTAGTAACATATATAGAAGGGATAAATAAAATGGCTTAGAATCCCCCCCAAAATTTATACCAGGCCCTTTAGTCCTGGCATGAATCTTAGGTGGAACACCACAAAATAAGGATGTGGTCTCCTCAAAATTTTACACCAGACCCTTATCCAAGCATGCACCCTGGGTGGCTAGGATGAGGGGGTTGGACAATTGTCTGCCCCATTGTGATCCATACCAGGTCACATGCCCTCAACATGGGGGTAACTTCCCAGGGGGACCACTTGCCCACAATCATGGCCCAGTAGTTGTGGGAGTCTGTGGGTGGGGGGCTTATCTGGATCCTAAAGACCCTTTAAAAATAATGGGAAACATTTTTATCTTCCAAAAAGCTAAAGTATAGTTGCAAGTTTTTACATGTTTGTGCTTGAGGTTTATAATTGAAAAATATAAAGTAATATACTTGGGGGCTAAAACATATGAACACAAGTAACTCATTAGTGAGAGAACCCCAAGAGGAATTGAGGATGGAAAAGGATCTGGAGATTTTTGTAGACCACAGGCTCAGCAATAGCATACAATGCCAAGGTGCAGCAAGCAAGGCCAACAGACTATTAGCATGCATTTAAAAGGGTATCTACTCAAGAGTTAATTCTACCACTTTACAAAACTCTGGTTCGGCCACATCTGGAATATGCTGTCTAGTTCTGGTCACCAGTCCTCAGGAAGGATGTGCTGGAACTGTAGAGAGTTCAGAGAAGGGCAACAAAGCCAATAAGGGGTCTGGAGGACCTCAGTTATGAAGAATGACTACAAACATTAAACCTATTCTCCCTGGAGAAGCACTTATGAGCAGATATGATCACAATGAATATAGCAATTTTTAAATGGTAAAATTGCATTAAAAACGCTGCGCTACCAAAGGTATAAGCATAGGGCCTCTGAACTAGTAAAAATATATCCTCTACACTGTGGTAATAATAATGTATAAAATATATGATGAAAAGTATATAAAATAACAAGTGCTTAATAGCCAAAAATTAAAGTGACAATGTGCATTCATATAGTGATGAAAAATATTAAAACAAATAAGTCCGTGGAAATCTAAATAGATCCAAATACTGGAATTATAAAAAGTACTTAAATGCACTGTGCAAAGTTCAAATTGATCCAATTTACAGGTGCTCCACACTCCATGCGATCCAGTATGCTGTGAAAGTGATGCGATAATCAGACGCTGTATTCTCACTCAGGTGCTCCCCCCATATAATGAAGGCTCACCTTAAGATGTGTGACCTTGCTGTTAAGCTTGGTCAATACACCCTTTGGAACCACTACAGGGTTCAGCAGTGCATCCCGAATCCTGGATCAATGGCCAATGTGCCTCAGTAAATCAATGAAAAAAGGATGCTTAGCAGATCAGCTGTTAGGAACGATCATCATATCATCCCGTTACCGGCCGGTTTCAACCATTCATTTTTTGCTTGATGTAGAATGGCCCACTGAAGTGCCTGGATATTGTGAGTACCCTGTGTGGGACCTGTTTATTTTTGTTTCAATAAATTGCATAAGCATACTACACTATGAGATCCTTTTTTCATTGATTTACTGAGGCACATTGGCGATTGATCCAGGATTCCGGATGCACTGCTGAACCCTGTAGTGGTTCCAAAGCATGTATTGCCCAAGCTTAATAGCAAGGTCACACAGTGTAAGGTGAGCCTTCATTACATGGGGGGAGCACCTGAGTGAGAACACAGCGTCTGATTATCGCATCACTTTCACAGCATACTGGATCGCATGGAGTGTGGAGCACCTGTAAATTGGATCAATTTAAACTTTGCACAGTGCACTTAAGCAGTTTTTTTATAATTCCAGTATTTGGATCTATTTAGATTTCCACGGACTTATTTGTTTTAATATTTTTCATCACTATATGAATGCACGTTGTCACTTTATTTTTTGGCTATTAAGCACTTGTTATTTTATATACTTTTCATCATATATTTTATACATTATTATTACCACGTTGTAGAGGATATATTTTTACTAGTTCAGAGGCTCTATGTTTATACCTTTGATAGCGCAGCGTTTTTAATGTGATTTTCGTACTCTTACATGGTTTATGAGACATATTTACCACTTGCAGCTCATTCAAAGAGGACTTATTGGTTTATTATTGTTAGTGGAGGCTCACAGGACGTTCTATATAATTTTTAAATGGTGATTCTAACATAGAGAGTAAACTATTCAGTCTCAGGTTTCTTAAGAAGATACGCAGCCACGCAAAGAAGTTGGATGAGAAATGGTTTAACCTTCAACTCTGTAAGGGGTTATTTACTGTTAGATCGGTAAGGATGTGGAACTCCCTTCCACAGTTGGTAGTTAGAGAGTGTTAATAAAACTTTTAGATGGACATCTTAGTGGATGCAATATACAAGATTATGGTAGTAACATAAACACACACACAGAGGTTGAACTGGATGGACTTGTGTCTTCATTCAACCTTATCAAATATGTAACTATGTACCTAAGTTTATGTGTCTGTATAAGACTGGTTTGTGGTAAAACAATTAAAACATATTTTTGGGGTACAAAGTACAGTAAGTAGGCCCAGGTCCTGTTTAGCAATGGGGTTGATTTACTAAAACTGGAGAGGGCAAAATCTGGTGCAGCTCAGCATAGAAACCAATCAGCTTCCAGGTTTTTTTTGTCAAAGTGTAATTGAACAAGCTGAAGATAGAAGCTGATTGGCTACTGTGCACAGCTGAACCAGATTTAGCACTCTCTAGTTTTAGTAAATCAACCCCACTGTCTCTTTAAAACCCCGTTGGCAGTGGAAAGTTATGTGTATGGAATCGTTGTGTCCCTCTGGGTACTCCAGGTCCTTCACAATACCAGCAATCACCTGGCTTTCTAGAACAGAATGTGGATCATTTGGGGGGTATTGTCCTGTCATTTTAGGGTCTCAAGAAATGATTCCATCAGTACATCAGGACTGATCAATTTTCAGATCTATATCCAATAGTGTGTAGACTTTCCCTCAGACTAAATAATTTACACTGATTTGGGTTATTTTTACACAACAAATATTGCAGAATACATGTTGGTCTAAATTTATGAAGAAATATTATTTATTTGCAAAATGTTATAATCAACATTTTTAACAAGAATACATTTTTCTCATTTATATTGCAAAACTTAAAAACTTGGTGGTGATTAAATCCTCCCAAAATAAATCTCTATCTGTTTAAAAAAAACTGCTAAAATTTCATTTGGGTACATTGTTGCATGACTGAGTAATTATCATTCAAAGTGTTATGCCCCGTACACACGGTCGGATTTTCCGATGGAAAATGTGTAATAGGACCTCGTTGTCAGAAATTCCGACCGTGTGTGGGCTCCATCACACATTTTCCATCGGAATTTCCGACACACAAAGTTTGAGAGCAGGATATAAAATTTTCCGACAACAAAATCCGTTGTCAGAAATTCCGATCGTGTGTACACAAATCTGACCGACAAAGTGCTACGCATGCTCAGAATAAATAAAGAGATGAAAGCTATTGGCCACTGCCCCGTTTATAGTCCTGACGTACGTGTTTTACGTCACCACGTTCAGAACGATCGGATTTTCCGACAACTTTGTGTGACCGTGTGTATGCAAGACAAGTTTGAGCCAACATCCGTCGGAAAAAATCCATGGATTTTGTTGTCAGAATGTCCGAACAAAGTGCGACCGTGTGTACGGGGCATTACAGTGCTGAAAACTGAAAATGGCCTGGGCCAGAAAAAGTGGTGGTGGTGGGGGAGGGGGTCAGCCTATTCTTGAGGTGCTTAAAAATGTAATTACTAACAGAAAAAAAGAGAAAACCAAAACAGAGCACCACTGCTGGTCAGATCCCTCAAGAGGACTTCAAATTCCCCCAATGTGCTCAGAATTAAAATATCATCTTGACTTTTTAAAGTTTAGCCCTAAAAACTTATAGATACCTTGCTGTGTGTGACTTCAGGAAATCAGTGCCAGAAATATTTCCTGTATAACTAGAGTCAGACAACTCTGATATGAAAGCATCTGAACAGCCAAAGAACTATTATTCTCCAAGGAGAGTTCAGCAATGGCAGCCTCTATTAGAGAGACCAGTGAATGTCTGTTTGTTGATCTCTCCTATCTATTAAGAACCAGGAAGTGATCGGTAAAATGTGACTTCGGGGTCCTGCTGCCACTGGGAAGAAACTAATGGAGTGTGATCTGAACTCCATTAGTTTAATGGAGGGCGGGGGAGACATCAGGGGTCTCATTAAAGAGAACCTGAGAAGGAAGTGTCACCAGCACCTCCAAAATTGGGTCCAAAATTGTAATCACATAGTATCAAAAAATAAATAGAAGAGATGTTTCGGAGCCACGGAGGACCCCTTGATCAGGCATGTGACCACAGAAGCTCCGCCTCTGTACCATATGGACTGAATTTGGATTTAAAACTATCAATAAAGGTATTGTATTAGCCTGCGGCCATCCAGGACTCATTTTTGCTACTTGATCTATTGCAGAGCCTTCACCTGTGAGCCTTTCTAGGGTGTGTGCTTCAGGGAGCTTTTGTCTGGAGCAGCAACGCTTTTTCTTTTGTCTTCATCTGGACAGATAACAAGGGTGCCTGCTCACTAAAGCTTCATTCTTTCTGCACATGATATTAACACGCATGTTGGAGTGAGAACAATAATTGTAGACCTGTTATCAGTTATCTGGTATGAGTGGATCAAGGGTGCAATGTCAGGCTCCTGCAGACAAGTCCTTCAGCTTTCTGCCCATACATCTGTACAGGCTTTTTGTTAGAAAGCTGGAGGACTTGTGAATGGATAATGTGTACACTGATAGGCACAATCACAGTCCATTGATACTACAATTCTGTCTGCCACGATGGAAGTTTATTCATTTACAGATTCTTGAGAATGACATGGCTGTGTGGGTGGAGCTGATTTTAAATGTGGCTGTATTATTGGGAGAGAGGAACCCCCTACCCACTGGCATGGGGGGAGGTGTGAGGGAACATGTGCTGGAACATTTTACATCCTAAATACTGATGTGTCATGTAACATGTTCCAAAAGGTGAACTTAGCCTTTAAAACATTACCTATGGAAAAGTGAAGGTACTAAAGTTTGTCACCATTTCAGAGGTGTCGGTCATTTTAAGACTTGACATACTGACTATCTATTTATTCAGTGCAACCTCATCTTATATATTTTACCAAATAATTGGGTAATATATTACATTTGTATGCCCTAAAATGAACTTTGTGTATCTTTTACTGAAAACAAAAGATGACATTTGGTAAACCATTGCACTAATATCATGTGACAGAAAAAGATGATACAGCAAGCATTGTTTCTCCAGGGTCTCTGCTTTCAGAAAATATACTGTATACTGTTTAGGGGTTTTATATCATCTTCAGGCCTATAATGATTTTTTTAACATGGGTGCAAAAATAAAAAAAACAGCTCCAGAAGTGAAAGGGTTAAACACCTCTAAACTAAACATGAACCTAAACTGGGTGTAATTTTTGTCTGGGCACATTGTGTTCCAGTACTGAACTGACCGACTATAAAAAGATACGAGTAAACTTTCATTGGACGTTCTCACCTTATACTTTAGTGTGTGTGGATTTATTTCAGATTTTTTGTTATTTATTTTTAAAGAGAAATCCAAGTCATGTAATGCTTGAGCCAAAATGTAGACTGCAATATACACTTTATAGGATGATTTCTCATCAGTATAACGTAAACGAAGTGAAAGTGTCTCCAAACTGCAGTTCCTAAGAGGTAATCCAGTTTTGAGTGGAATAAGGAAATTTTTCATTTGGTTTTTTGAAAAGCATCTATATTCAGTTATGAGAATATCCTCCATCAGGGGGTCATTTGGGCGGCTGGATGGATAAATACTATCAAAATATTCCAGCAATCCCTTTATGTGGAGATAGGGGAACGTAAACACCAAGCTGCAGTTACTGAGAACAAAAAACATTTCACCCCATGACCAAGAATCTGGTAGAATAAATGTTTTCTCCGTGTGATAAGGGACATTATTATACAAAAACTTGTAATAAGTCATACTAGCTGAGCCACAAATAATAAGAACTTCCGTAGTTGAGGTCCGCAGCTCTGGAGGAATTTTATCATAATTCTTTATAGACACCAGAATCTTGAATTCAATACAAATTCCATGATTAGATAAATGTTTGCTGAGTTGTCGGATCTCCCTCTCTCCGTATTCATCATCAGATGTAAGGATCCCGACCCAGTTCCACTTCAACCTTTCCAGTAACTTTGCTATGGCCACATATTGCATCTCATCATCCGGAACTGTCCGGAAAAAGTTTGGATACATCTTTCTATCACTCAGTAAAGTATCTCTGGCTCCATAACTAATCTAGAAAGAAAGAAAACATTCTGTATAATTAATGTGGGTCTCTTAATATCCAAATGGACAGAAGAGAACCTTAGAAAATGTTTTAATGTTTTTTTTTTGTTTGTTTTTTTAAGAGCAACAAACATGTCATCTGAGCTGTCTACAAGAGATTCATAAGCTGATTTTAGTGGTGCTTTTATTTCACCGGACCAATCAGATAAAGATGTAAGAGTAAATGTATTATTTCATAAATGATTACAGTCATCAGTGAAAGCTGATAATATGACATTAATGGGGAATTTATCAAAACTGGATCAGCCAGAATCTGGAGCATCCAATCAGCCTCTATCTTCAGCTTGCTCAGTTAAACTTTGAAGATGAAATATAGAAGCTGATTGGTTGTCATACACCACTGCCCCAGATTCTGGCTGCTCCAGTTTTGATAAATTCCCCTCTAAGAGTTCTTCTCCTGTAATCCCACCTAGGGGTCTCCTGATCATCAGTTTTCTGGACAGACACTCCCACTGCAAGACTGATTTTAGCTTTAGCTGGAGGTGGACAACCGAGTATAAACACAATTACCAGCTCAGCTCCTGAACCTGTATATCCTTTATGGACCAGATCAATGTTTACATTTCCACTATGGGTCTGTCTATTCAACCATAACTCTAATTTCTTCAGATAACAAAGAAATATACTGTATATACCGTATATATATGAAATAATACAATAATTCAATAACAAAACAAACTTGTGTTAAAAGTCCTCTTTCAATTATATGTGGGATCCAAGATCCACCAATAGATAGTCCTTCTCCCCACAACCCTGGCCCGGTGGTTGTGGGTGTCTGCAGGTGGTAGGTTTATTGGAAGCTGGAAGCCGTTTAAAAAATATGGAGGCCTCCACAAACCAGCCATCCCTATATGAATGAGTAAGAGGGACATAGTACTCCTACTCAATCACAAAAAAAGTAATCAATAGATAAAGACACCCAAATGTTTGACATGTCCTTTATTAAAAAAAGAACCCAAGAAAAGCCCCTCATTGTAAATGCATAATAATTTATGATGTATACCACCTGCCAATCTGCCAACACTAAAAATCCAACAGGGAAGGGCTGGGGATAATAATGACATCATTGACCAAATATGGCCATGGCTGGGGATTACTGGCCATGTAAGCCAATGACATTGGTGACGTTGGTGGCTCCTAGCTTCCTGAAATACTACTTCTACAGTATCTCACAAAACTTAGTACATCCCTCACATTTTTGCAAATATTTTCTTCTATCTTTTCATGTGACAACACTGAAGAAATTACACTTTGCTACAATGTATAGTAGTGAGTGCCAAGCTTGTATAACAGTGTAAATTTGCTGTCCCCTCAAAAAAACTCAACACACAGTCATTAATGTCTAAACCACTGGCAACAAAAGTGAGTACACCCCTAAGTGAAAATGTCCAAATTGAACCCAATTAGCCATTTTCCCTCCCCGATGTCATGTGACTCGTTAGTGTTACAAGGTCTCAGTTGTGAATGGGGAGCAGGTGTGGTAAATTTGGTGATATCGCTCTCACTCTCTCATACTGGCCACTGGAAATTCAACATGGCACCTCATGGCAAAGAACTCTCTGAGGATCTGAAAAAAAGAATTGCTGCTCTAAAGATGGCCTAAGCTATAAGAAGATTGCCAAGGCCCTGAAATGGAGCTGCAGCACAGTGGCCAAGACCATACAGCAGTTTAACAGGACAGGTTACACTCAGAACAGACCTCACCATGGTCGAACAAAGAAGAAAGTGGGGTCCCCCAGGGTTCTGTCCTGGGACCAATTATATTTAATTTATTCATAAATGACACGGAGGATGGGATAAACAGCTCAATCTCTGTATATGCAGACAATACTAAGCTAAGCATGTGGAAACCTTGCAGGAAGATCTGAACAAATTAATGGGGTGGGCAACTACATGGAAAATGAGGTTTAATGTAGAAAAATGTGTAATGTAAAATAATACATTTGGGTGACAAAAATATGAATGCAGTCTACTCCCTTGGGGGAAAACCTCTGAGGAAATCTTCAGGGTCTTGAAAAGGACCTGGGAGTTCTAGTAGATGATAGGCTCAGTAATGGCATGCAATGCCAAGCTGCTGCAAGCAAAGCAAACAGAATATTGGCATGCATTAAAAAGGGGATTAACTCCAGAGATAGAACAATAATTCTCCCACTCTATAAGTATGCCGCCCTGTTCTAGGCTCCAGTCCTCAGGAAGGATGTACTGGAAATGGAGCAAGTCCAGAGAAGGGCAACAAAACGAATTAAGGGTCTGGAGGATCTTAGTTATGAGGAAAGGTTGTGAGCACTGAACTTATTCTCTCTGCAGAAGAGACGCTGGAGAGGGGATATGATTTCAATATACAAATATCGTACTGGTAGGGATGGGCTGTCTGTTCAGGTTAAACATGAGTTCAACTCGAACATTGGCTGTTTGCCCGTTCGCCGAATAGCGAACAATTTTGGGTGTTTGCAGCAAATTCGAAAGCTGCGGAACACCCTTTAAAAGTCTATGGGAGAAATCAAAAGTGCTAAATTTAAAGGCTTATATTCATGGTATTGTCATAAAAAAAGTGTTTGCAGACCTGGGTCCTGCCCCAGGGGAAATGTATCAATGCAAAAAAGTTTTAAAAATGGCCGTTTTTTCGGGAGCAGTGATTTTAATAATGCTTAAAGTAAAACAATAAAAGTGAAATATTCCTTTAAATTTCATACCTGGGGGGATGTCTATAGTATGCCTGTAAAGTGGCGCATGTTTCTCGTGTTTAGAACAGTCCGAGAGCAAAATGACATTTCTAAAGGGAAAAAAAGTCATTTAAAAGTAATAGCGGCTATAGTGAATTGTGGGGTCTCTGCAATACACATAAATGTAATTGAAAAAAACAGCATGGGATTCCCCCACAGTCCATTACCAGGCCCTTTGGGTCTGGTATGAATATTAAGGGGAATCCCAAACCAAAATTAAAAAAAAAATATGGCTTGAGGGTCCCCCTAAAAATCCATACCAGACCCTTATCCAAGCACGCAACCTGGCAGGCCACAGACCGGGTGGCCCCACCCTCTCTGATGCTACAGGAAAACCATAAAGATGTCCCCGTGTGTCAGAGAGGGGCAGGATCACTGGGAAGTCCCCGTGCGTCAGAGGGGGGTGGGGTCACCCGGCGACAACACTGTGTGGCCCTGCCCTCAGTTATTAAAGAGCTGTCACCTGCGAGGGCATGTCATATGGTGGGTGCCTCCCATGGAGGCAGATCTTTTTTTTTTTTCTGGTCCATCGGTGGAGGTGAATGGACTACGTGGGACAGTTTCATTTTTTTAATTTTTAGTAAAGGACTTCTCCCACGGTGTGTGTTGTTTTTTTTGCAATTTTGACACTTTTTCTGTGAAATGGTACAGGTACAATGTACCCGTTACCATTTCAAACAGGGGGGTCAGGATTTGGGGTCCCCTTGTTAAAGGGGGCTCCCAGATTCCGATAAGCCCCCTGCCCGCAGACCCCCACAACCACCGGGCAAAGGTTGTGGGGATGAGGCCCTTGTCCCATGTTGAGGGCATGTAGCCTGTTATGGTTCAGGAGGGGGGCGCTCTCGCATCCCCCCTCTTTTCCTGCGGTCTGCCAGGTTACATGCTCAGATAAGGGTCTGGTATGGATTTTTGGGGGGACCACAAAAGTACCCCTACCATTTTACTAAAAAACTGTCAAAAATGTAAAAAATTCTTTCTTCTTTCTTCATCTTCCTTCATCTGGTTCTTCTGGTTCTTCCTCCGGTGTTCTAGTCCAGCATCTCCTCTGCGGCATATTCTTCCCTACTTCTCCTCGGGCCACTCCACATCCATGGCATGGAGGGAGGCTCCCGCTCTTCTCTTCATCTTCTTCTCTTTTTCATCCTCTTCTCTTCTTCATCTTCTTCTCCGGGCCGCTCCGCATCCATGGCATGGAGGGAGGCTCCCGCTGTGTGACGCTTCTTCTCTTCTGATGGTTCTTAAATAATGGGGGGCGGGGCCACCCAGTGACCCCGCCCCCTCTGACGCACGGGACATGATGGGACTTCCCTGTGGCATTCCCCATGACGTCACAGGGAAGTCCCGTCAAGTCACCGTGCATCAGAGGGGGGGACCCCACACCATTTTTTTTTTAATTTTGGCCGGGGTTCCCCTTAAAATCCATACCAGATCTGAAGGGTCTGGTATGGAATTTAGGGGGACCTCCACGTCATTTTTTTTTACATTTTTGTTCGGGGTTCCCCTGTGGGGAATTCCCATGCTGTTTTTATCAATGAACTTCTATGTGTATTGTCGGACCGGCAATGCATTAATAGCCGCAAGTAGTTTTAAAATGACTTTTTTTCCTTTGAAATGTCATTTTGCTGTCAGACTGTTCTAAACACGGGAAACATATGAACCTTTACAGGCATACTATAGACACCCCCCAGGTACAAAATTTAAAGGAATATTACACTTTTATTGTTTCACTTTAAGCATTATTAAAATCACTGCTCCCGTAAAAACTGCCTTTTTTAAAACTTTTTTTGTATTAATCCATGTCCCCTGGGGCAGGACCCAGGTCCCCAAACACTTTTTATGACAATAACTTGCATATAAGCCTTTAAAATTGCACTTTTGATTATTCATGTTCATGTCCCATAGACTTTAACGGTGTTCGCGTTTTCGAACAAACTTTTTTCCTGTTTACATTTTCTGGTGCGAACCGAACAGGGGGGTTGTTCGGCTCATCCCTACTAAGGACATGGATTACTGGAACAATGTCCTGTGGTCTGGTGAGACCAAGATAAACTTATTTGGTTTGGATGGTGACAAGCGTGTGTGGCAGCAACCAGGTGAGGAGGACAAAGACAAGTGTGTCTTGCCTACAGTCAAGCATGATGGTGGGAGTGTCATGGTCTGGGGCTGCATGAGTGCTGTTGACACTTGGGAGCTACAGTTCATTGAGGGAACCATGAATGCCAACATGTACTGTGACATAGTGAAGCAGAGCATGATCCCCTCCCTTCAGAGACTGGGCCGCAGGTCAGTATTCTAACATGATAACGACCCCAAACACACCTCCAAGGCGACCACTGCCTTGCTAAAGAAATAGTGAAAAAATGATTAGACCCCCGCGCTTATGGTGAAAATGAAAAATGAGGAGCTGCAGGCTCTATCAATAACTTCACCCTAAGGTGAATTTAGAAGAAATTTGAAAAAAGAGGGGATAGGTATGGCTCTGCTCTTTTTATAGAGGTGACCTACAACCTCTAAATACTAGAGGTGTGTGTGTCACTGGTGCATTTAGTGCAAAAAGTGACAATAAAAGTGCAGAAAATAAATATTTGTATATTCACAAAAATCCACAAAAAATCCTACTGTGTAAACTACCTAACCGCTTATATATAATGCATATTGTTATGTTCAAACGAAAACACAATCCTGTGCAAAACCTGCAATTCAAAGTGACATTTCTGTGAAAAAAAATCCAATATATATGACTGGTGTATATTGTTGCTGTGAAACTGGATTCAGAAATATGCATATACCGTCCTTAAACCCTGGTGTATAAAAAAGTCCAATAAAGTGACAGTGGGGGTCATTTACTAAGATGAATGCACTGCGCTGGTTCAGACCTTAATTGGATAGATCCTTAATCCAGCGTGTGAACCAGCGCACACACAGGAGTACCTGCGCGCGAGAATGTTTCCAGCGCGATGCGATCGCGCTGGTTCTCAGTGAGGTACATCTTGCGCTCGCTGCAATAGGAAAAAAACATCTTCCTATTAAAGAAACACGAGAAAAACCAGCATGGATTCCCCCTTCGCATGCATGCCAGGCCCTTCAGTCTGGTATGGATATTAAGGGGAACCCCCTACGCCTAAAAAACGGCATGGGGTCCCCCCAAACCAGACCCTTATCCAAGCACGCAGCCTGGCCGGTCAGGAAAGGGGGTGGGGACGAGCGAGCGTCCCCCCTCCTGAACCGTACCAGGCCGCATGCCCTCAACATGGGGGATGGGTGCTTTGGGCAAGGGGGCACGCTAATGATGTAATCCAATTGCCACGCCCCCATCGTTATTTAAGAAATGCAGGACATCGGTGCCGACAGATCAGCATGAAGCAGCATCGGAGGAAGGTCATTGGCGGGAACGGAGAAAGAAGAACACCGGACAAAGAAGACAGAAGAAGAGCGGAAGAAGAAGCGGGGGGAGAAGGAGAAGAGCGGAGGATGAAGATGCGGGAGAAGATGGAGGAAGCGTAGAAGAAGATTTGTAATAAAAGACTTGTCAAAAACTGTCTACTGTATTTTTTTAACACACTACATTTTTTTTACAGGTGAATGGGTAGGGGTACAATGTACCCCATACTCATTCACAAAGGGTGGGGGGGCAGGATCTGGGGGCCCCCTTGTTAAAGGGGGCTTCCAGATTCCGATAAGCCCCCACCTGCACACCCCGACAACCACCGGGCAAAGGTTGTCGGGAAGAGGCCCTTGTCCCCATCAACATGGGGGCAAGGTGCTTTAGGGGGGGCGCAGAGCCCCCCTGCCCCAAAGCACCCATCCCCCCATGTTGAGGGCATGTGGCCTGGTATGGTTCAGGAAGGGGGCGCTCGTCCCCTCCCTTTCCTGACCTACCAGGCTGTGTGCTTGGATAAGGGTCTGGTATGGATTTTGGGGGACCCCCACGCCATTTTTTAAAAATTTTGGCATGGGGGTCCCCTCTGAATCCATACTAGACCCAAGGGCCTGGTATGGACCTGGGAGGACCCCACGCTGTTTTTTTTCACAATTTTTTTTTTAGCCGGCATTTTTTTTTACATTGAGTGGGAAGTCAGCTGACAGCTGATGACTCATAGGTTGTTAAGGACGTGGCGGCCAGCTTCCTGGCCCCCTCCTTAGCAACCAGCTATATACAGTGTAAAAAAAAATAAATTAAAAAAATGCAAATCACAGTAAAAACGCGGTACTTGCGTTTTGGATGCAGGTCCATTGAAATCTATTACAAGCAAAACACTGCATTTTGCGGGAAAAAAAGTCCCTGACCCTTTCCAAAAACGCAGAGGCAAAAAAATGCATTGATCTGAATATGTTCCATAGGAACCCATGTTAAAACATTCCCATGCATTTCTGCAAAATGCAAAATGCATCAAAAAATGCATTAGTGTGAATAGCGCCCAAGGCCCTTTTCACACTGGGGCGGGAGGGCATCAGCGGTAAAGCGTTGCTATTTTTAGTGCCGCTTTACTGTCGTTTTAGCGGCCTTATTCGGCTGCTAGCGGGGCAGTTTTAACCCCCCATGGGGTGGTTTTAACTCCTCTGCTAGCAGCCGAAAAGGGGTTAAATCCGCCCGCAAAATTCCGCTGGATCGGCATTTTGCCGGCGGTATCACAGCCCCATTGATTTTAATGGGGAGGAGCAGTGAGTTCACTGCTCCAAAGAAGCTGCTGGCAGGACTTTTTGTGACTCCCTGCCAGCGCATCGCTCTAGTGTGAAAGCCCTAACTGGAGTGAATGGAGCTGCTTCTTTAGGGTGTTTTTCAGGCACTATTTTTAGTGCCGTAGTGCCTAAAAACGCCCCAGTGTGAAAGGGGCCTAAAAAAAGTCCTGCTAGCAGCATCTTTGGAGCGGTGTATAAACTGCTCCTGTCCATTGAAATCAATTGGACAGCGTGGCTATATCACCGGCAAAATGCCGCTGCAGTGGCATTTTGCATGCGGATTTAACCCCTTTTCGGCCACTAGCAGGGGTTAAAATCGATAGCGGCCGAATACCGCCGGTAAAGCAGTGCAAAAATAGTGCCATTTTACCGCTGCCGCCCGCACCGCCCCAGTGTGAAAGGGGCCTAAGGCTCCCCTTACATGGACGGACCTTTCAGGTCCACCTCGGACCTGAACAGACACTCCATAGACCTCTATGGAGGATCGGATTTCAGCGGTGACATGTCCGCTGACATCTGACCCACTCCAATCCTTAAAAGTGTAACCTATTTTTCCATCCATCTGCGGATCGGATGATGACGGAATCTATGGTCCGTCATCATCCAATCCCCCATAGAGGAGAGCGGCACTCTGACAGGTCTGTCCCTGCACAGTGTGCGGAGACAGACCTGTCATCTGCCTGCCCAGCGGGGATGGACAGAGCGATCCCCCACTGAGCAGAGCAGGCTCCGTACACGGGATACAAAATCCCATCGTGTGTATGAGACTTAAACACCAGAAATTCACGTTTTCATATCTTTAAAGGTCACCATACACTGGCCAATAAGTTAGATCTTCCATAAATTAGATTCAGTGCAAGAGCCTGTTTGATTTTCTACCATTAGAAGTAATTCTTACAGTGCATCTTCCCATTACCGCTTTAGCCTAATGCTCTCTTTCCACTATTTCAACCCCAAAGTTGCGTGATTTATAATGTGCTTTTTCGGCTTGTTTTCCACTATTGCAACTTGTCATGCACTAGGGACTGAAAAGTTGCATCACAAGTTCTACCCCATGATTTACAATGAGTACCGTTCATATGTGTGCGACTTCAAGTTGCAGCAACTTTAAAGTAGTCCCTGCACTACTTTGGTCCCACTTTGATGCGACTTGAGGTCCATAGACCTCAAAAATACACAGGCATTGCTTCAAGTTTTGGCAAAAAGTTGCGGGAAACTCACGGCAAAAAACACGCAACTTTGGGCTTGCAATAGTGGAAACCGAGCCTTATTGACATGTCATGTGACTAATTCAAAACATCTGAGAAAAAGTCGCACTGAAGTTGGAACAAAGTAGTGCAAGAACTTTTTTTGGAGTTGCACCAATTAGAACGAGGCAACATTGAAATACATGTGTTTTGACTTGTCCTGCGACTTCACATGTGTCAAATCGCACAACAACTCGCCGTAGTGGAAAGAGAGCCTAAGGCCACTTGGGACTGAAAAGTTGCATCACAAGTTGTACCCCATGATTTACAATGAGTACCGTTCATATGTGTGCGACTTGCTTACGCCCATGCCGTATACACAGCGGGCACACATCTTTATTACAGAAATCCATAGTTGGCATGGAAATTAACCACTTGCTTACTGGGCACTTAGACCCCCCTGCTGTTCTGATCAATTTTCAGCGCTGATCCATTTTGAATGACAATTGCGCGGTCATACTTAGCCAAAAGTTTTTTTTAAGTTCCCACAAATAGAGCATTCTTTTGGTGGTATTTGATCACCTGTGTTTTTTTTTTTCTTTTGTTCAAACAAAAGAAAATACAGATTTTTATAAATAATTTTGTATATTTTGATATAAAATTTTGCAAACAGGTAATTTTTCTCCTTCATTGATGTACGCTGATGAGGCGGCACTGATTGGTTACACTGATAAGCAGCACTGCTTGGGACCACTGGTGGGCATTGATAGGTGGCACTGGAAGGTGGTACTGGTGGGCACAGATGAGGCAGAATTGCCTCTTTGGGACCAATGTCCCTTGCACCTAAGCCGGTGATAAGCTTTTATCCTTATCCTCATGCTGTCAGCGTGAGGAGAAAAACTAAACAGATCGGCCATTACTTCGATCTGTGATCACCCGAGTCTCAGTGACTACATCCTATGACAGCCTCCCAGAAATTCAGGCCCATGCTGTGGCCGTCGTTTGGCTATAGCACAGACACCAAGTGGTTAATAGAAAAACAGATGCAGATTTCTAGGACTGGCCAAAAAAGCTGATTTAGACTTACCGGTAACTCCTTTTCTGAGAGTCTTCCATGACAGCCCATGAGACCTTGGGCTCCTCCTACCAGGACAGGAAACACGTCACCCCCACCAAATAAAAGGGTGGTCCTCCAGGCCCATGTCAGTATTCTCAAGAACCATAGGACCCTGCAAAACATATGCATAATACACATAACTTCAGACAATACCGGGTGGGAATCCGGCTGTCCTGGAAGACTCTCAGAAAAGGAGTTACCGGTAAGTCTAACTCAACTTTTCTCCAAGCGTCTTCTAGGACAGCCCATGAGACGATGAGCCAGAACTTACCAGTCTAGGGAGGGACAACTGCCTGAAGGACCTTACGACCAAACGCCTGCTCCTGAGCTGATAGGAGATCCAGGCGATAATGTTTAATGAAGGTCGAGTAACTGGACCAAGTGGCAGCCCTGCAAATTTGTTCCGGTGAGGCACCAGCCCTCTCAGCCCAAGACGTAGACAAGGCTCTAGTTGAGTGCGCAGTAACAAAAGGTGTAGGGACTTCCCTAATTTTGTAAGCTTCCAAGATGGCTTGCTTTATCCATCTAGCCAATGTGGCTTTAGATGCACTATTCCCCTTGTGAACTCCAGAAAAGAGGACAAACAAGGCATCAGTTTTCCTAAAGGTCTTCGTGACCTCAAGAAAGACCAAGAGAATCCTTCTTACATCTAGAAAACAAAATTTTCTTTCTAAGTCGCCCTGTGGCGAACTACAAAAGGTTGGCAATACAATGTTCTGAGATCGGTGGAATGTACTTGCCACCTTGGGCAAAAAACCTGGATCGGTTCGTAACACAACTCGATCCTCAAAAATCGTGAGGAAGGGCTTCCTTACTGATAGGGCCTGCAACTCACTTACCCTACGAGCTGAGGTAACAGCAATAAGGAACACAGTTTTTAATGTAAGTAACTTAACTGACATACTTTCCAGAGGTTCAAACGGAAATTCTACCAGAGTTTGAAGTACTAGGGACAGATCCCACGTTGGACAACTTCTCACTACTACTGGTCTGGCCCTAGAGATAGATTTGAAAAATCTGGCTATAGTGGGATTTTCCAGGAGAGAAAACTGGAGGAACACACTAATAGCTGCCGCCTGTACCTTTAAGGTACTAACAGAAAGACCTTTGTCGACACCCTCTTGGAAAAATTCCAAAATAAACGGAATATCATGAGTTAATCTATCATTTTCAGATAACCATGAGTTAAACTTTTTCCAAACTTTGGAATATATGGCTCTAGTAACCGACTTCCTGCAATTAACGAGAGTCCTGACTACTTTGTCAGAGAACCCTTGAGCGCTTAGTATCTTTTCTTCAGATACCAGGCTGTGAAGTTTAAGGAAACCACCTGAGGGTGTGATACTGGACCCTGCAACAATAGGTCTTCCCTTTTCGGAAGACTCCACAGAGGCTCTGAAACCAGAGACTGTAGCAGGGAAAACCATGGCCTCTTGGGCCAAAATGGGGCAATTAGAATCAGATCTGTCTCTTCCAGCCAAAACTTCCGGAGAACTTCTGGAATCAGTCTGATTGGCGGAAAGGCATAACATAGGCCTGGAGGCCACGGGTTTGCCAGAGCATCGATCCCCAAGGCTTGGTCTGCCGGGTTCATGGAAAATAATATCTCCGTCTTGCGGTTGTTTTGGTTTGTGAACAAATCCGCTACGGGATAACCCCATCTCTTGGTGAGGTCTGCAAAGACTTCGGGATGAAGGGACCAGTTGTCTCGGTCTATCCTGTGACGGCTGAGATAATCTGCCAGGCGATTGTTTGTCCCCTTCAGGTGTACAGCAGAAATAGAGGCTAGATTCCCCTCTGCCCATGAAAGGATCTCCTGGGCAATGGACTGAAGCTTCCGGCTTCTCGTGCCTCCCTGCTTGTTGATATACGCGACTGTCGCTATATTGTCTGACAGAATTTGGAGGTTGTGACCCCTGAGCTCCATCTGAAATGACTGGAGGGCTCTCTGGACTGCAAGCAGCTCTCTTTGATTGGATGAGGCCCTTGCCTCCTCTGGGGACCACTTTCCTTGTGCTACTGCATTGCTGAGGTGGGCCCCCCATCCCCAGGAACTCGCATCTGTGGTAATCCTTCGGAAAATGGGAAAGGACCATGGGAGACCTCCTGCTAGGTGCTGACCAGCTCTCCACCACCACAGGCTTCTTTTTATCCTGTCGGGAAGCCAGATCCTTGACTCCAGGGACCTTACGTCCCCGTCCCAGTTTCTTAAAAGAAACCTTTGTAACGGACGCTGACGGAGTCTCGCCCATGGTACTGCGGGAAAACATGAGGTCATAAGACCCACTGCCCTCGACACCTGGCTCAGAGAGACCGATTGGTTGGTCTGCAATGCTGACACAGTCTCGAACACTTTGGTAATCTTCTCCTGAGGAAGAAAAACTCTTTGGTTCACTGAGCAAAAATCGTAACCCAGATAAGTTACTTTCTGGGCCGGAATCAAGGACGATTTTTCTTTGTTTATTAGCCAGCCTAGGGACTGTAAGAAGTCCTGTACAGCCTGGAGATCCTCCAACAGCCTCTGGTATGATTTTGCCACTATCAGAAGGTCGTCTAAGTAAGGGATAACCGTTATTGCCTTTAATCTTAGTGGAGCCAGCGCTTCCCCCAACACCTTCATAAAGATGCGTGGGGCTGAGGAAAAACCGAAGGGGAGGGCCTGAAATTGAAAATGTCGGGTCCCCATACCCATCTTCACTGCCAATCTCAAAAACTTTTGGAAAGCTGGATGGATAGGGATGTGAAGATAAGCATCCCTTAAGTCCAACGTGGCCATAAAGCAGTTTGGGTATAGTAGGTTTTTGATTGTAAAAACCGTCTCCATACGGAAATGCTTGTATCTGATGGACTTGTTTAAGGTCCGGAGATTCAGGATAAGTCGAAACTTTCCTGACGGCTTTCTGACCACAAATACATGGGAATAGAATCCCTTGCCCTGCTCCGATCGAGGAAAAGGAATCAGTGCCTTTTGATCTAATAAGTCTCCGATCTGGAGACCCAGAGCCCTCGCTTTCTCCCGATCTTGTGGAGGAAATGTGACCAACAAACATTCTGGTGGTTGGTGAGCAAACTCCAGCCTGTACCCGTTGGTCACTAGGTCCAGGTTGAAGGGGCTCAGAGTGACTGCTGCCCATTGTGGGATGAAGGCCCTCAATCTCCCTCCCACCGGGGAACACAAGTCACTGCGGCTTGGCGGGCTGTTGATGAGGGTTAAACAGCACTCCCCCTTTGCCTCTGCCTTTGTGCCCAGTCCAATGCTTTTTCGGCCTGCTGTCCTTTTCTCTAGGACTCTGTTGTCTGCTTTGGCCACGAAAAATTTTTCTGGCTGTCTGAACTCTCTTTTTCTCTGGAAACACCTTTTTCTTATCAGCCGTGCATTCCAGTGCCTCCTGTAGACCTGGGCCAAATAAATGATCGCCAGTTAAAGGAAGGCCACAAAGGCGCAACTTGGAGGCCGAGTCCCCTGACCAGGTCTTAAGCCAAAGGCTTCTCCTGGCTGAGTTCACTAGAGCCGAAGTCCTGGCTGAAATTCTTACTGACTCAGCGGAAGAATCTGCCAAAAAATCCACTGCCTGAAATAGGAGAGGAAAAGACTTTAAAATCTGCTCTCTGGAGGTACCTGCTGACAGATGTGACTGAATCTGAGTCAACCAAACCTCCAGATTTCTGGCCACACAAGTGGAAGCCAGAGCTGGTTTCAGGTTTCCAACTGCTGAGTCCCAGGCTCTGTGGAGAAGGATATCCCCCCTCTTGTCCATCGGATCCTTAAGCGTACCCATATCATCGAACGCCAGGTCTGAGTTTTTTGAAACCTTTGAAAGAGGTGCGTCTAACTTGGGATTCTTATTCCATGGCTGCGTAGTGTCCTCATCAAAAGGAAACTTCCTTTTTAGGTTACTAGAGAAGAATGGTTTTCTCTCAGGATTATCCCATTCCATTTTAATAGTATCAACCAAAGAACTATGAACTGGAAAAACTCTCGATTTTCTCTTATGCAATCCTTTATACAAAAGATCATATTTGGATAACTGAACCTCTTCCTCTTTTAATTCAAGGGTAGTATAGATAGCCTTTAATAAGTCATCTACATCCTCAACAGATAACTTCAATCTTGAGCCTTGTGTGCATTCTCTATCTCTGGGCTCTGTATCTGACCCTGATTCTTCCAGAGAAGAACGGGTAGATCTGACCTCAGCCTCAGAGTCCTCACTCTCTGCCTGCTGCGGAGTGCTTACTGACGCCTTCAGTGAAGACGGACTCTCTGCTGGAGTCTGGAGCTTGTCAATAAGCGTTCTAAAGGAACTGAAGGTGGACACAAGCTCATCCCTAACAGAAGCAAGCATCTTCTGGCAAGAGGCAACCGGGTCATCCTTTACTAGGCCTTCTATACAGGTGCGGCAAACTGCTTTGCTCCATGAGGAGTTCAATTTGTTTGCGCAAACCGCACATTTCCTTTTAAGTGGCTGCGCTTGGGCCTTGTCCCGAGTCCTGGTCTGCAAGACAAAAATAAATGACCCATAATGTAATTAAAGCCACCCAATCACTCCGTAACACCACGTGAAGGAGGGAGGAAATGTGTCCCCTTACACCCACTACTACAGAGGGGGGAGGGGGAGGGAACACTCACAGTGATAGCAAGGTGGTGACAGAACACCCCAGGCTTACCTGTGAGGTGCTGGTGTTGGGAACTGCATCCGCTGCCTGTGCAAGTACTGCAGGAGGATCCATTCTGCCCCTCTTGGTCATCCACAGCCTGGCTGCTTAACACCAAGAAACACCAGCAGCCAGCGTTCTCTGTTTGTGCCGTTTATGAAGACTGGAACCTCGTCTCCGGTGCCCGATGATGATGTCATATGCCCCGGAAGTAACCCTCTCCAGGCACTTCCTGTGGGCCAGCTTGGAGCGCAATAGCTCCGCCCCCTCGAGCGCTGCGGCTTCCTCCCTTCCCTGCTCAGATCAGCCACGCTGTCGGCAGGGAAGGACAACCGAAGCTCAGCTGAGCTATAGTGCAATGCACTGCACTAGGGGCACGACCTCACACCGGTCCTGGCCCTCTCCAGGCACGGAGGACAGGGAACAGCAGCACAGCCAACCTCCCCAGCGGTGTGCTGCTTCTGGCAGAGGAAGAGGTAAGTGATATGCCCCAGAAAATAGCCATACAAAGCCCCTGCTTATAAGGCCTATGGGAGCAGGTTCCATGAACATGTTACCCCCCCGTCCGGAGAAAACAAATAACTGACATGGGCCTGGAGGACCGCCCTTTTATCTGGTGGGGGTGATGTGTTTCCTGTCCTGGTAGGAGGAGCCCAAGGTCTCATGGGCTGTCCTGGAAGACGCTTGGAGAAATAATGTTTAGAGTCAAAGGCAACTGATGACTTTCTATTAAAGGTCTAAATGGGCCATTAACATGCATCACAATTGAAATTAAGAATGTGTCTTTGCAAAAATAAACTCATTAAAATCCTTTGTTATTTTTGCTTGGGGATAAACTGCAGAGGGATTATACGTTTTGGGGGATGTCTACACCCCTGATAGGGTGAAGACACCTCCCAAATTTTTCATTCAAAATTATTCACTTCCTGTCACATAGCCAAACAGGAAGTGAGGGTAAAACCCTACCAATGTATGTCCTTGGGAACACAGGTCAATCTAAATCTTGGGGTTTATTTACTAAAAGGTAAATCCACTTTGCACTACAAGTGCACTTAGAAGTGCAGTTGCTGGAGATCCGAGGGGGACATACAAGGAAAAGCAGCATCTTTGCCTCTACATGATTGGATGATAAAATCACCAATGCTACCCCTCTGATTTTCATCAACTACACTTGTATTGCAGAAAGGATTTGCCTTTAATAAACCCCAAAATACCTAATAATTTGGGGTGTACACAACAAAGTGCTAGAGTGCAATTTGCATAATGGGGCACTAGTTGGATTGACCTGTGTGTCCCCAAGGAAAATTATTATTAGGGTTTTACTCTCACTTCCTGTTTGGCTACGTGACAGGAAGTGAAGACAATTTTGAGAAAAGGGACACAAAGCCCAACCTTTAAAACAATACATAAATAAAAATCTTGATTTCCCTCAAATGTCCACAATTAGAATAGGATTGTCTTCAGCTTGATTTTAGTTCAGTGCTCTAAATCAGTGCTTCTCAACCTTGTCCTCAAGTACCCCCAACAGGTCATGTTTGCAGGTTTTCCTTCATCTTGCACAGGTGCTTTAAATCAAAGTCAATGGCTTTGTATTTTGGACAGTTATTTTAGATAAGATAACATTTCCTAAACATGTCCTGTCAGGGGGGTACTTGAGGACTGAGGCTGAAAACCACTGTTCAAAAAGAAAATTGAATACTTACCACTCTGAAATGTTACTTTCCTGGTCACTATCCATGGCAGCATATGCACAATCCATGCATGTGCTACCATGAAGGCACCAGGAAAGTATCTTAAAACTAGAAAAAAAAAAAAAAGAAAAAAAGGGATTTGTCCAAGACAGCCTAGTTAAGCTGCAGCTGGGAAATCCGTTGCATAAAAAGAACACACATAAAACAAAGAATTTGAAACAATTGTATTGGTCCAAAAAAAAAACAAAAAAAACAGGACTTGGAAAAGAAGGAAAGCAAAATACACACGTGTGTTAATTTGAGACACTAACAGAATATGTTTGACCCTTTTGCAGTGTAAATTAACAGGAATTAAAAGGAGCGCACCCACAAATGGACATCTATTAAGGATTAAAACATTAGGCACAACATCTTGAGAAAGAATTTTAAATATAAGGCAGCACAGACAGTTAAATCAAAGTGAACAATGTAAAAACAACAAAAATTGCCAACTTAAAGATTTCATGGTAAAATAACCACCACCCAAAAAAAACAACAAACCAAAGTAATAAATAAATTGCATAAAAACACATCTGTTTTGCAACAACATAATACATGTGTTAGAAACACACACACACCTCTTTTCAGGGCAAAGTAAGGCCCCATTCACACTAGCGCGTTTTTTGATGCATTTTGCATTTTGCAGAAATGCACGGGAATTTTTTAACATGGGTTCCTATGGAACATGTTCACATCAATGCTTTTTTGTATCTCTGCGTTTTTGGAAAGGGTCGGGGACTTTTTTTCATGCAAAAAGCAGCGTTTTGCATGTAATGGTTTTCAATGGACAAGCATCAAAAATGCAAGTGCACCGTTTTTGCAGCGTTTTTGCAGCGTTTTTGGTGCGTTTTTGGTGCGTTTTTGCCGTTTTTTTTTTTTTTTTTTGTTTTTTTGTTTTTTTTTGTAATTTTTTTTTAAGACTGTAAAAAAAAATGAAAAAAAAAAAAAAAAAAACGCAAAACGCAAATCGCGGCAAAAACGCGGCAAAAACGCCGCAAAAATGCGGTAAAAACGCGGCTCAAAAACGCGGCAAGCAACGCGGCTCAAAAACGCGGCAAGCATGAAAAAAAAACCTCCAAAAACGCTCAAAAGCAACATGCATAGGTGTGAATCGAGCCTTAAGCATGCTATCTGCAAGCTTTATATAACATAGGTTTGTGTGCTAATGAGGCAATTGCAAACACATGAACAGTCCATGAAACACACAAAATGCAAGTTCACCTAATGTAGAGACTGAACTTCAAAGTGAGTACACCTGTTAAGGATGTCCTTAAATTACTAACCCAAAAAACACACTCTGAGCATGCCCAGAAACATCCAAGTGCTGTTCACACATAAAAAGCACCACCAAAAAAAAACAAAAAAAAAACAAAGTCCCTGAGCATGCCCAGAACAACCCAAATGCAGCTAGCACAAAATAAGCCACCCCACTATCCAAAATTAAGCACATCATCCAGCATGCACCAAAATTTCAGATGGGACAAAACACGCCCCAGTCCAGGGAGGCAACTAAAGAACCTAACATGTGCAAAAGTTATACAACATGTTATACAGTTATATCAACATGGGGACAAGGTGTTTTGAGCGGCTACCCCAAACCACCCTCCCAATGTTGAGGGCATGTGGCCTGGTACGGTTCAGGAGGGGGGCACTCTCTCGTCCCCCCCTCTTTTACTGTGGCCTGCCAGGTTGCGTGCTCGGATAAAGGTCTGGTATAGATTTTTAGGGGGACCCCACGCCATTTTAAAAAAAAATTTGGTGCGGGGTTCCCCTTAAAATCCATACCAGACCTTTTAGGGGGACCCCAAGCCATTTTTATTTGCCGTGGGGTTCCCCTTAATATCCATACCAGACCTGAAGGGCCTGGTATTGAATTTCGGGGGAACCCCACGCATTTTTTTTTTGAATTTTGTTTGTTTTCTTAATGCTGTTTTTATCAATGAACTTTTATGTGTATTGCTGGACCAACGTTTCATTAGAGCCGCACGAAGTGAACCAGCGTTAAAAAAAAGAGAAAAAAAAAAGTGTAGAGGTGCGCCCGTTCAACCTATGCAAATGCTTTTATGTTGCCTGACATTTACTAAGATTTTGCTGGTGCAGTGAACCAAAGTATTTGAACAAGCGCAAATGCTGTTTGAGCATGCGCAGTGCATAAATTCACCTCCTGCAGTTTGTTCAGAGAAAGTCACTTTCTCATTCTATTTTGGCCATATTTGTGACTTGGGCAGTAAGTACTACACGTCCCCACATCACCCCACATCAACCCCATATTATTGGCACTTCCAGCTTGTTTAAATTTGAAGTTAAAGATGTCATGCACCAGGTCTATAGTGGCGTACCGATCACCTCTTCCCGTGCGGCGGGAAGACAATAGTAAATGGGGGATCGCGCTGTGTTACCGGCGCAAATGCTTTGTAAATACGAAAACGTCATTTGCGTATCGGCGTGCACCGCAAGTCATGGCGCAAATGCTTCATAAATCAGCCCCAATGTGTTCCATCAAATTGTTCTGTGCTTCTTGGAAAACAGTGCCCCATAAGAAGCACACTCACCGCTATTATTCACCCCACAAGGAGGTATTTCACCTTCACAGTACGAGACACTGTGCGGCCTGTGGAGTGGGAGGAAACTTCCTGTCCTGTGTTCTCCAAGTGCCTCCTTGTCTGCGATGTAAATGGTCTCCTCACTGTTAACCTCTTAGATGTTGCCCACATGTAGAGAGGAAAAAGACTCCATAGTGTGATACTGTACAAATATCCAAACATTTATTAATAATACTGATGGGTACTCGCATTTATTAAAAATCTTTAAAAGCGAAAACAGTATTTAAAATCGGGAAACTGGAGCAATCTGGCTCCACGGCTCGAAACCGGAAGTGATGCAAAGATGCTGTATAGTCCCGCCCTACGCGTTTCATCAATGGGACGTCATCTGGCGCGGTGCCATCCTGCTACACCATCTGGTTTTTATATGGTATGAAGTATGTCCTAAATTGATGGCCATGTGACCGCAGCCATTTTTGGTTATTCCAGGCTTCAGTATAGCGGATGCTATTTCTAGTAGTGTGATTTAAAATGCCAATAGATAACACTACCCTGAAACATGATGAGGAATAATTTTAAAAGGACTACTTAACTCCAAGTTGTAACGGACACACCATATAAAACCAAAATACATATCATAATACTCAATATTACAAATTAAAATTAAGTTAAGAAATATAATTGCATTATGGTATTGTGTTGGACTAGAGGTAAAAAAATGATGTTAGAGGGTGTATAGTGACATCTGAAGGTGGACATAAGAGAAAAGAGGGTATTATTGCGATAAAAAATGCAAAAAATACAAAAAATTGCAAAGTATCACAGCAAGTCGCATAAAGTCACAAGTTGCAAAAAAATGCTAGAAAATTGCTAAAAATTGCTAAAAAGTATGTACAGTGCATTTATACATGCCTTCATCATTCAAAAATGCAAAAAATACAAAAGAAGATGGAAAATTGCAGCAAGTCACATAAAGTCGCAAAATGCAAAAAAGTTACTAAAATGCTAAAAATTGCTAAAGTATGTAAAGTGCATTTATACATACAAAAATGCCTTCATCATTCAAAAATAGCCGTAGTTAAGAAAGTTAACCACTTGAGCCCCGGACCATTATGCTGCCTAAGGACTAGAGGTCTTTTTCCAATTTGGCACTGCGTCGCTTTAACTGCTAATTGCGCGGCCATGCGATGCTGTACCCAAACGAAATTTGCGTCCTTTTCTTCCCACAAATAGAGCTTTCTTTTGATGGTATTTGATCACCTCTGTGGTTTTTATTTTTTGCGCTATAAACGGAAAAAGACCGAAAATTTTGAAAAAAAATGTATTTTCTACTTTTTGTTATAAAAAAAATCCAATAAACTAAATTTTAGTCATACATTTGGGCCAAAATGTATTCGGCCACATGTCTTTGGTAAAAAAAATGTCAATAAGCGTATATTTATTGGTTTACGCAAAAGTTATAGCGTCTACAAACTAGGGTACATTTTTGGAATTTACACAGCTTTTAGTTTATGACTGCCTATGTCATTTCTTGAGGTGCTAAAATGGCAGAGCAGTACAAACCCCCCCAAGTGACCCCATTTTGGAAAGTAGACACCCCAAGGAAATTGCTGAGAGGCATGTTGAACCCATTGAATATTTATTTTTTTTTTGTCCCAAGTGATTGAATAATGACAAAAAAAAAAAATATTTACAAAAAGTTGTCACTAAATGATATATTGCTCACACAGGCCATGGGCCTATGTGGAATTGCACCCCAAAATACATTCAGCGGCTTCTCCTGAGTATGGGGATAACACATGTGTGGGACTTTTTGGGAGCCTAGCCGCGTACGGGGCCCCGAAAACCAATCACCGCCTTCAGGATTTCTAAGGGTGTAAATTTTTTATTTTACTCCTCACTACCTATCACAGTTTCGGAGGCCATGGAATGCCCAGGTGGCACAAAACCCCCCAAAATGACCCCATTTTGGAAAGTAGACACCCCAAGCTATTTGCTGAGAGGCATATTGAGTCCATGGAATATTTTATATTTTGACACAAGTTGTGGGAAAGTGACACTTTTTTTTTTTTTTTTTGCATAAAGTTGTCACTAAATGATATATTGCTCACACAGGCCATGGGCATATGTGGAATTGCACCCCAAAATACATTTAGCTGCTTCTCCTGAGTATGGGGATACCACATGTGTGGGACTTTTTGGGAGCCTAGCCGCGTACGGGGCCCCAAAATCCAATCACCGCCTTAAGGGTGAAAATTTTTGATTTCACTCTTCACTGCCTATCACAGTTTCGGAGGCCATGGAATGCCCAGGTGGCACAAAACCCTCCCAAATGACCCCATTTTGGAAAGTAGACACCCCAAGCTATTTGCTGAGAGGCATGGTGAGTATTTTGCAGCTCTCATTTGTTTTTGAAAATGAAGAAAGACAAGAAAAAACATTTTTTTTTTTCTTTTTTCAATTTTCAAAACTTTGTGACAAAAAGTGAGGTCTGCAAAATACTCACTATACCTCTCAGCAAATAGCTTGGGGTGTCTACTTTCCAAAATGGGGTCATTTGGGGGGGTTTTGTGCCACCTGGGCTTTCCATGGCCTCCGAAACTGTGATAGGCAGTGAAGAGTGAAATCAAAAATTCACGCCCTTAGAAAGCCTGAAGGCGGTGCTTGGTTTTCGGGGTCCCGTACGCGGCTAGGCTCCCAAAAAGTCTCACACATGTGGTATCCCCGTACTCAGGAGAAGCAGCAGAATGTATTTTGGGGTGTAATTTCACATATTTCCATGGCATGTTTGAGCAATATATCATTTAGTGACAACTTTGTGCAAAAAAAAAAAAAAATGTGTCTCTTTCCCGCAACTTGTGTCGCAATATAAAATATTCCACGGACTCGACATGCCTCTCAGCAAATAGCTTGGGGTGTCTACTTTCCAAAATGGGGTCATTTGGGGGGGTTTTGAACTGTCCTGGCATTTTATGCACAACATTTAGAAGCTTATGTCACACATCACCCACTCTTCTAACCACTTGAAGACAAAGCCCTTTCTGACACTTATTGTTTACATGAAAAAGTTTTTTTTTTTGCAAAAAAATTACTTTGAACCCCCAAACATTATATTTTTTTTTAAAGCAAATGCCCTACAGATTAGAATGGTGGGTGTTTCATTTTTTTTTTTTTCACACAGTATTTGCGCAGCGATTTTTCAAACGCATTTTTTGGGGAAAAAACACACTTTTTTAAATTTTAATGCACTAAAACACACTATATTGCCCAAATTTTTGATGAAATAAAAAAGATGATCTTAGGCCGAGTACATGGATACCAAACATGACATGCTTTAAAATTGCGCACAAACGTGCAGTGGCAACAAAATAAATACATTTTTAAAAGCCTTTAAAAGCCTTTACAGGTTACCACTTTAGATCTACAGAGGAGGTCTACTGCAAAAATTACTGCCCTCGATCTGACCTTCGCGGTGATACCTCACATGCATGGTGCAATTGCTGTTTACGTTTGACGACAGACCGCCGATTGCGTTCGCCTTAGCGCGAGAGCAGGGGGCGACAGGGGTGCTTTTTTTTTTTTTTTTTTTCTTTATTATTTTTCTGCTTTTATTTATCTTATTTTTAAACTGTTCCTTTCATATTTTTTTTTTTTTAATCATTTTTATTGTTATCTCGGGGAATGTAAATATCCCCTATGATAGCAATAGGTAGTGACAGGTACTCTTTTTTTAAAAAATTGGGGTCTATTAGACCCTAGATCTCTCCTCTGCCCTCAAAGCATCTGACCACACCAAGATCGGTGTGATAAAATGCTTCCCCAATTTCCCAATGGCGCTATTTACATCCGGCGAAATCTAAGTCATAAAATGCTCGTAGCTTCCGGTTTCTTAGGCCATAGAGATGTTTGGAGCCACTCTGGTCTCTGATCAGCTCTATGGTCAGCTGGCTGAATCACCGGCTGCATTCTCAGGTTCCCTGTTGAGACAGGAGAGCCAGAGAAAAACAAGGAAGAGGGGGGGGGGGGCATTCCCTCCCATGGCTTGTAAAAGCAGTCTAGAGGCTAATTAGCCGCTAGGATTGCTTTTACATGAAAGCCGACCGCTGGCTGAAAAGAATGATACCAAGATGATACCTAAATCTGCAGGCATCATTCTGGTATAACCACTCAAAGTCGTGAATGGCATACCTGAAGACAAAAAAATGGTTAACAATAAAGCACAGTAAACGGTAAAGTATAAAAAATTGCATACCTGAAAAGCAAACATGATAAAACATAATAACAATAAAACATTGCAGAATAGAATACAGTAAAAAAGAGCAGAACAATAGAGAGAGAATAGAGAGAGAGAGAACAATAAAACGACAACTATTTTTTTTTTATTTTATATATATATTTTTTTTTTTACACTTTTTTTGTAACTAACTTTTGTAACTGTAACCGGTTCCAGGTTCGGGTCTCTCAAAATGCGATGGCATCTTGGGAGACCCTGTGAAAGTGTGCCTAGTCTGTGCAATGCTGTACCCTACGCTAATACTCAACTAGTGTATGGTAGCGTTCAAAACATTCACCAATGCAAAGACCAGGATTGTCAGGACAGGAGGGACAATAATAGCGGGTGTCACGTCTATATCCGCGCTTGCTGCAGACACAACATCTTTTTTGGGGGGGTTCGTTGGGTAGGGGTACTCGGGAGGACATAAAGAAAATGCCTCTCATGCAGCCGACTGCATTTGGTTGGGGATGTGAATGGGGGAAGTACGGGCGCTGCAGAAGTGGGTTCCCAATTAGGATTGGCGAATGCAGCAGGAAGGGCATTATGGGCACGATGGGCCTGTGTTTGTCTTCTTGGTGGCAGCGGGACACTACTTGTGCTTGCCACCTCACCAGCTTGAACTGCACTTATGGGACTCGCCACGTCACCAAGTGTTGCTGCAGCGCTGGTTTGACTACGACCGGGGTGTACTAGGCCACTGGTGCTTGCCAGTTCACCAAAACGCTACCAAAAAAACTGTTAGCGATCGCAGGGATCAGGCCTGATTCTGCGAACGCTGCAGTTATGTGTTTAGTGTTTTGTAAGTGTCAGTGATCGATCGATACTGCACTTGGGTGGGCTGGGCTGGGCCGGGCGGAGGGGCAAAACGCAGGTGCTAGCAGGTATCTGGGCTGATCCCGCTAACACTGCGTTTTTGGGAACCCTAAACTGCTTGGGACGCTAGTATAGATCTGATCGGATCAGATATTGATCCGTTCAGATACTATACCACTAAGGGAGGCGTATGCTGCGTGCGTGGGTGTTAGCGGTACTGGCGCTAACCTGACGCTGCCTGGGGCTGGTGCTTGCCAGTTCACCAAAACGCCACCAAAAAAACTGTTAGCGATCGCAGGGATCAGGCCTGACTCTGCGAGCGCTGCAGTTATGCGTTTAGTGTTTTGTAAGGGACAGTGATCGATCGATACTGCACTTGGGTGGGCTGGGCGGAGGGGCAAAACGCAGGTGCTAGCAGGTATCTGGGCTGATCCCGCTAACACTGCATTTTTGGGAACCCTAAACTGCTGGGGACGCTAGTATAGATCTGATCGGATCAGATATTGATCCGATCAGATACTATACCACTAAGGGAGGTGTACGCTGCGTGCGTGGGTGTTAGTGGTACTGGCGCTAACCTGACGCTGCCTGGTGCTTGCTTGCCAGTTCACCAAAATGCTACCAAAAAAACTGTTAGCGATCGCAGGGATCAGGCCTGACTCTGCGAACGCTGCAGTTATGCGTTTAGTGTTTTGTAAGTGACAGCGATCGATCAATACTGCACTTGGGTGGGCCGGGCGGAGGGACAAAACGCAGGTGCTAGCAGGTATCTGGGCTGATCCCGCTAACACCGTGTTTTTGGGAACCCTAAACTGCTGGGGACGCTAGTATAGATCTGATCGGATCAGATATTGATCCGATCAGATACTATACCACTAAGGGAGGCGTATGCTGCGTGCGTGGGTGTTAGCGGTACTGGCGCTAATCTGACGCTGCCTGGGGCGACGCATATCACCGCCGGGCGATCAGGGGGCTAAACCTTTATTCGGTAATAAACGGCGGGTGCCCTGACACTATAAAAAATAAACGAACTAACCAGCGTCACCCGTAACAGTTATACGGTGATCAGTGGTGAAAGGGTTAACTAGGGGGCAATCAAGGGGTTAAAACATTTATTAGATAGTATATGGGGGTCCCTGACGCTATAAAACGCTGACGGCGAACCTAAATATTTACGTCCCTAACTAGCGTCACCAGCGACACTAATACAGCGATCAGAAAAATGATCGCTTAGCGACACTGGTGACAGGGGGTGATCAAGGGGTTAAAACTTTATTAGGGGGGGTTAGGGGGGTATCCTAGACCTACAAGGGGTAATACTAACTGTCCCAACACTGTAACTGTCACAAACTGACACTATGCAGTAATCAGAAAAAAAAAAAAAAAAAAACCTGCTGGTGTCAGTTTGTGACAGGGGGGGTGATTGGGGGGGATCGGGGGGCGATCGGGGGGGGGATCGGGGTGTTTTGTATGCCTGGCATGTTCTACTGTGTGTGTAGTGTGTTGTGCACTCACATTGATGTCTTCTCCCCTCGGCGCTGGAACGGAAACTACCGAGCCGAGGGGAGATGACATCATTTCCTTTGCTGCTGTTTAGCATACAGCAGCAAAGGAATGTTCCCATTGGCCGGCGGCGATCGCGAGGGGGGGGCCACGAACGGATGGCCTCCCCCTCATCTCGGATCGCCGGGGAACAGAACGGGACCGCCTCGGCCACCGGGGGGGGTCCGATCAGACCCCCCACCCGCGGGAGGCAAATCACGTACATGTACGTGATTTTGCCTGCCCGTGCCGCTTTGCCGACGTAAGTCGGCGTTAGGCGGTCCTTAAGTGGTTAAGAAATATAATTGCATTATGGTATTGTGCTGGACTGGAAGTAAAAAAATGATTTTAGAGGGTGTATAGTGACATCTGAAGGTGGACATAAGAAAAAAGAGGGTATTATCACGATAAAAAATGCAAAAAATGCAAAAAATTGCAAAAAATCGCAGCAAGTCGCCTAAAGTCGCAAGTTGCAAAAAAATTGCTAGAAAATTGCTAACAATTGCTAAAAAGTATATAAAGTGCATTTATACATGCCTTCATCATTCAAAAATGCAAAAAATGCAAAAGAAGGCGGAAAATCGCAGCAAGTCGCAAAATGCAAAAAAGTTACTAAAATGCTAAAAATTGCTAAAAAAGTATGTAAAGTGCATTTATACATACAAAAAGGCCTTCACCATTCAAAAATAGCCTTCATCATACAAAACTAGTGCAATGGTGTTATACTAGTGGCATCTTAGAGTAAGCCTGGTTTCACACATGTGCGGTGCGAATTGAAGCTCAGGTTTCACTGGGGAGATAACAATCTCCTGTTCAACGGATTCATTGCGTTTTTGCTCAGGATTAGAGAGCAGGGAGAGGGGGGGGGAGAGGGGGAGGTGTAGTGAGGAGAAAGAGAAAATCCTTGTTCAGAACGCAATGCATCTGCGAATCAGATGCGTTCCCATAGGAGATAATAGGCTTGTAGTTCGCACCGCAATGCCCAAAAAACGCACACGTTTTTTGTGCAATGCGCAGTGCGAATGCAACGCACATATTTGAACCAGATGCATTCATATGAATGTATTTTAAAATGTCCTGCGAATTAGATGCGGTGTAATCCGCATCTAATTCGCATAGGTGTGAACCCGGGCTAAAGGTGGAAGTGATGTATAGTGTAGTAACATCAATAGGTCATGACAAATAGGAAAAAAGAAGGGGGTGTAATTGCGGCAAAAGTGCCAAAATGCCAAAAATTGCAAGAAATGCCGTAAATCACATAAAGCCGCAAATAGCTAAAATTGCTGAGAAATGTATGTCAGATGTATCACATGCATACAGAAATGCTTTAAAAACATATGATGAAGACCATAGTTGATGGGGGAACCCTTTATAGTAAAAACTTCGACAAAAGGAGATAAAATTAGAAGTTGGCGAGGAAGCAGTTTAAATCTATGTCATTATTCAGGCCTTTAGGCTAAAGAAGCTGAGGGTAAAGGTGACGGAGTGGCCAAGCATGTCTCCAGACCTAAACCCTATTGAGTATCTGTGGGGCATCCTCAAACGGAAGGTGGAGGAGCATAAGGTCTCTAACATCCACCAGCTCTGTGATGTCATCATGGAGGAGGGGAAGAGGGCTCCAGTGGCAACCTGTGAAGGTCTGGTGAACTCCATGACCAAGAGGGTTAAGGCAGTGCTGAAAAATAATAGTAGCCACACAAAATATTGACACTTTGGATCCAATTTGGACATTTTCACTTAGGGGTGTGCTCACTTTTGTTGCCAGCAGTTTAGACATTAATGGCTGTGTGTTAAGTTATTTTGAGGGGACAGTGAGGCCCGGAATGGAAAAGAACAAAGAAACAAGTAGTGGAAGGCCTGGCATGACAAGGTGAAAAGTGAGGCAACAAGGGGTTAAGGTAGATGAGTAGTGAATAGGAGGTTGCAGAATGTAGAAATGTTATGACGGGGAGGAGCTATATAAAAGTGGGAGGCAGGGACTTCCGGGAGCAGTCCAGTCAGTGTGAGACAGAAGGAGGCAGTTTTTCTACACGCTGCTCCTCTGTCATGGCGGACGTTGACCTCATCCAGGCACGCTTGCGGGCGGCGGCAGCAACATGGGGGTCGGAATGGCTACAGAGCCAAGTGGCCACTTTAATCCAGGACAAGACGGAGGGGTCGTCCACCGGAGGTGAGGCTTTCCCACACGCTCGGAGGTCTAGGCTTCCGGAGTGCTTCTCATCGGTCCCTCCAGCAGAGTTCAGTGCCATCCCAGTAGCCCACTAGTGGACCCTTCGGCCCCGCCGAACACAAGCTTCGGCTGGGAGAATCCTCGTCACTGGCGGAGCTCAGGGGGCTGGGCTACAAGCCGTAATGGGGCCCGTACCTCGCCCATGCGACGGGAGACTGTAGAGGGTGCAATCCACCCCACATCACCTGTCCCATCCAGGGGGGAGATCCGGTGGGGAAGGAGCAGTGGTATGACTGTCGGGCCATCCACAGATGCGGCCGGTGGTTTGGGGGCACAGCGGAGAGGCAGTGGGACATGTGAGGGCATAAGACAGATGGCGTGGCCTACCAGAGGATCCATGCTCGCCCGAGGGTGCAAAACCACAGATGTGGCTGGGACAGGCTCGGGGCGGTGCTTTACAGAGCAGCAAGAATCCACAGCCTCCAGGCCTGCTTCACCTGGGGGGCTGCTGACACCGATGCTGCCGGCCCCTGAGGTTTGGTCGGAGGGAGGAGTCTCCGGATCTGAGGAGGAAGAACAGCGGGATCGCACGCCGGCAGGAGATGCAGGTGCAGCGGCTGTGGGTGACTTGCCCAGTCAGCCCGGTAAGTCTGGATCCTTATCAAATGTAGATTTATCTGATGCTCTGTGTCGGTTGTTAGGCATGGGGGGTCCACGGTGACGAGGGTGGCCGGGCAGAGGAAGGGAACTGGCCCGCGGGTGTCGGATGGTCCCTCCTCCACCTCTGGGTCAGCTGGGCAGCTGCAGGAATTACTGAGGGAGTTGCAGGACCTGGTACAATGCTTGTGGGCGGGCAAGGAGTGCTGTCACAGGTAGCGCCATGGGTTGGCGGGAATACAGAGAAGACTGGGAAAAAGGGGACCCCTGTGGCTCTAGCAGGTATCCTGGTGGCTATGCCGGGAGTGGTGACGGTGAGTATGCCAGAGGGAGACAAGAGTGGGGAACTGGTGGCTTCTGCCAGAATGGGTGTGGTAAGAATTGTGGATACCACAAAATGCGAAGTGTACCTTTGTTCTGAGGGACCGTTGGGGGCTCATTTGAAACAGGAGGTAACAGACAAGATCGTTAAGGGTGAGTATGTGGAAATCTTCTCTTTGCTCCCCTTGGAATAATTTTATTTGGATAGGGTTAATCACGATGACTCAAAGAAGGGGGATGAGGAGAAGAGGAGGTACCGTTTAATCCCGCAGACATTTGTAAATTGGCTGCAGGCGTTCGCTAGCATGGCCAGCGTCATAGGGGAGAAAAACCCGGAACACTGCTCTGCACTGTTCTGTTATATGGATGCTATAAGTGGGTCTCATAGGGTGTATGGGGGGACCAGGTGGCTGCGATATGACGAGCAGTTTAGGCAACGTAGGGCAGTCCAACCGTCGCTTTGGTGGGATCATAAAGACATAAGCGTTTGGATGCACCTTATGTCTTCGCCACTGGCCCCAAATCAGTTTCTTCAGGGGGGCCGGGGGGACACCCACCTCTATGCTGCCAGCCGGAAAGAAGTGGGGGGTGTGCTGGCCATTTAATGAAGGATCCCGCTTTAAGCATGAGTAATCCGGATGCGGGGGCAATCATCTCCTGTCTTGCTGCTTCAAGAAAGGGAAGCGGGCCGGGGAGTCTGCGAAAAAGAGGGATGACTCCAGTGATGGTGGAAAGGATGCAGCCTTTCCTAAATAGGTACCCGGATAGAGAAGCTGCTAGGATGTTGGCCTCAGGGTTTTCAGAGGGTTTTAAGATACCATGTTCTTTGACTGAAGTGCCGCCTATTGCGCAGAATTTGCGGTCTTCCCTACAGAATCCGGGGGTGGTTTCAGAAAAATTGGCGAAGGAAGTGGCGCTGGGGCACATGGGGGGACGTATAAGGTTCAGCCGTTGAAGGATTTGTTAGTTTAACCGTTAGGGTTGGTGCCTAAGAAGGAACCAAATAAGTTTTGGCTCATTCGCCACCTATCATTTCCGAAGGGGAGGTCTGTTAATCATTCCATAGACCCAGAAGCGGCAGTGTCTTATGCCGCGTACACACGACCGGACTTTACAGCATACTTGGTCCGGCGGACCGGAGTCCGTCAGACAATTTGATCGTGTGTAGGTGTTGGTGTTTCTCCGGTGCAGCTGTAGTCTTATATAGTTTCTGGCTCTAAAGCGCGGTTTTCTTTTTTTTTTTTTTTGTATCCTGATCGTGTGTAAGCTCCAGCGGACTTTTTTTCACCAAAAGTTTGACGGACCTAGAAATGAAACATGTTTCAAATCTTTCTGACGAACTCGAGTCCGGACGAAAAGTCCGCTCATCTGTATGCTAGTCCGACGGACAAAAACTGACGCTAGGGCAGCTATTGGCTACTGGCTATGAACTTCCTTGTTTTAGTCCGGTCGTACGTCATCACGTATGAATCCGTCGGACTTTGGTTAATCGTGTGTAGGCAAGTTCGTTCATTCGGAAAGTCCGTCGTAAAGTCTGTTGAAAAGTCCACCGGACAAAGTCTGCCCTGAAGTTCGCTCGTGTGTATGCGCCATTACACTTCCTTTGATGCTGCTGTGGGGTGGGTGAGGCGTTATATACAGGGTGCTCTCTTGGCAAAATCAGACATTGAGGCAGCGTTTTGTTTGCTTCCAATACACCCGGACAGTTTTAGACTGTTGGGGTGCTGTTGGCAGGGGGAATTTTATGTGGATCAATGTCTGTCCATGGGTTGCTCCATTACTGCGCCATGTTTGAGATGTTTAGTTTGTTTCTGGAATGGGTAGTTAGGGACGTGTCGGGTCTGGATTCCGTCATCCACTACTTGGATGATTTTTTGTGTGTGGGACTTCCTTCCTCTAATGTGTGTCTTTTGTCCACGCTGCAGCACATTATGGGTAGGTTTGGCGTCCCGTTGGCGGCGGACAAGACTAAGGGCCTGACTATGGAAATTGTTTTTCTGGGCATTGTAATTAATTCCAGAGCCATGGAGTGTCGGCTGCAGACTGACAAGGTAGAGAATCTCAGGAT
This sequence comes from Aquarana catesbeiana, assembly GCF_042186555.1. Taxonomy (NCBI): domain Eukaryota; kingdom Metazoa; phylum Chordata; class Amphibia; order Anura; family Ranidae; genus Aquarana; species Aquarana catesbeiana. Next base: position 181,827 of record NW_027362648.1, on the reverse strand, counting down.
TGAGATTAAAGGGATGATGGGACAGAGTAAGGTGTAACTCCGGATGTTACATTCATTATTAGGTAAGTTTAATTTTGCCACATTATTCCAATGGGTAGGGTGTTCTGCTGACGGCTGTCAGCAGCTACCGCTGGGGTGCGTGCCCCAACCCATTTCATCAGACTTACCAGGGAGCTGAAGGAAGATCTGATAGTTTGGCATACGTTTTTGGAGACATATAATATACAATCACTTTGGATGGAGGGACCGGTGAGTAATTTTGATTTAGATTTGGTCACGGATGTGGCTGGGTCGACGGGTTATGGGGCTTTCTTTCAAGGGCAATGGAGTGCAGAATCTGGGTCTTCAGGATGGGATTCAGCGGGCCCTGCGGGTGTGGAGGGGCCCTTAAGGGTAAGTTGTTATCTCTGTGGCGGTGTCCTTGGTCTTTGATGGTGGCAGATAACATATTTGATGGAAGTGGTGGGGGGCTCATTGGTGGTATGGAACCCTCTGGGGTATTCCAGTGGAACGGTATGCTGGAATACAGTAGGGATGAGCTTCGAGTTCGAGTCAAACTCATGTTCGACTCGAACATTGGCTGTTCGCAAGTTCGCCGAACAGCGAACAATTTCGGGTGTTCGCGGCAAATTCGAATGCCGCAGAACACCCTTTAAAAGTCTATGGGAGAAATCAAAAGTGCTAATTTTAAAGGCTTATATGCAAGTTATTGTCATAAAAAGTGTTTGGGGACCCGGGTCCTGCCCCAGGGGACATGGATCAATGCAAAAAAAGTTTTAAAAATGGCCGTTTTTTCAGGAGCAGTGATTTTATTAATGCTTAAAGTCAAACAATAAAAGTGTAATATCCCTTTAAATTTCGTAGCTGGGGGGTGTCTATAGTATGCCTGTAAAGGGGCGCATGTTTCCCGTGTTTAGAACAGTCTGACAGCAAAATGACATTTCGAAGGAAAAATTCCATTTAAAACTACCCGCGGCTATTGCATTGCCGACAATACACATAGAAGTTCATTGATAAAAACGGCATGGGAATTTAACACAGGGAAACTCCGAACCAAAATTAAAAAAAAAAAATGATGTGGGAGTCCCCCTAAATTCCATACCAGGCCCTTCAGGTCTGGTATGGATATTAAGGGGAACCCCGGACAAAATTAAAAAAAAAAATGATGTGGGGTTCCCCCTAAATTCCATACCAGACCCTTCAGGTCTGGTATGGCTTTTAAGGGGAACCCCGCGCCAAAAAAAAAAAAATGGCGTGGGGTCCCCCCAAAAATCCATACAAGACCCTTATTCGAGCACACAACCTGGCAGGCCGCAGGAAAAGAGGGGGGACGAGAGTGTGCCCCCCCTCCTGAACCGTACCAGGCCACATGCCCTCAACATTGAGAGGGTGCTTTGGGGTAGCCCCCCAAAACACCTTGTCCCCATGTTGATGAGGACAAGGGCCTCATCCCCACAACCCTGGTCGGTGGTTGTGTGGGTCTGCGGGTGAGGGGCTTATCGGAATCTGGAAGGGAACCCCCAGATCCCGGCCCCCCCCTGTGTGAAATGGTAAGGGGGTACATAAGTACCCCTACCATTTCACTAAAAAACTGTCAAAAATGTTAAAAATGACAAGAGACAGTTTTTGACAATTCCTTTATTTAAATGCTTCTTCTTTCTTCTATCTTCCTTCATCTTCTTCTGGTTCTTCTGGCTCTTCTGGTTCTTCCTCCGGCGTTCTCGTCCAGCATCTCCTCCACGGCGTCTTCTATCTTCTTCTCCTCGGGTCGCACCGCACCCATGGCATGGGGGGAGGCTTCCGCTCTTCTCTTCTTCCTTCTTCTCTTCTTTATTTTCTTCCCCAGGCCACTCCGCATCCATGCTGGCATGGAGGGAGGCTCCCACTGTGTGACGGCGTCTCCTCGTCTGACGGTTCTTAAATAACGGGGGCGGGGCCACCCGGGCCACCCGGTGACCCCGCCCCCTCTGACGCATGGGACATGACAGGACTGTGGCATTCCCTGTGGCATTCCCCGTGACGTCACAGGGAAGTCCCGTCAAGTCACCGTGCATCATTATTTAAGAACCGTCAGACGAGGAGACTCCGTCACACAGCGGGAGCCTCCCTCCATGCCAGCATGGGTGCGGAGCGGCCCGGAGAAGAAAATGAAGAAGAGAAGAAGGAAGAAGAAAAGAGGATGAAGAAGAAGATGAAGAGAAGAGCGGGAGCCTCCCCCCATGCCATGGGTGCGGAGCGGCCCGAGGAGAAGAAGATAGAAGACGCCGCAGAGCAGATGCTGGACGAGAATGCCAGAGGAAGAACCAGAAGAGCCAGAAGAACCAGAAGATGAAGGAAGATAGAAGAAAGAAGAAGCATTTAAATAAAGGAATTGTCAAAAACTGTCTCTTGTCATTTTTAACATTTTTGACAGTTTTTTAGTGAAATGGTAGGGGTAAGTACCCCCTTACCATTTCACACAGGGGGGGCGGGATCTGGGGGTCCCCTTGTGTTGAATTCCCATGCCGTTTTTATCAATGAACTTCTATGTGTATTGTCGGCAATGCAATAGCCGCAGGTAGTTTTAAATTGAATTTTTCCTTCGAAATGTCATTTTGCTGTCAGACTGTTCTAAACACGGGAAACATGCACCCCTTTACAGGCATACTATAGACACCCCCCAGCTATGAAATTTAAAGGGATATTACACTTTTATTGTTTGACTTTAAGCATTATTAAAATCACTGCTCCTGAAAAAACGGCCATTTTTAAAACTTTTTTTTGCATTGATCCATGTCCCCTGGGGCAGGACCCGGGTCTCCAAACACTTTTTATGACAATAACTTGCATATAAGCCTTTATAATTAGCACTTTTGATTATTCATGTTCGTGTCCCATAGACTTTAATGATGTTTGCGTGTTCGAGTGAACTTTTTTCCTGTTCGCATGTTCTGGTGTGAACCGAACAGGGGGGTGTTCGGCTCATCCCTAGAATACAGTTATGGTTGCACTGCGGGAAAAGAGGTTGTCTCCGAGTTGTGATACTGCTGGAAGCCTGGTATGGTATAAAGGTTCCGCAGTGTATTGGTGGAAAAATGTTAAAGTGGGAGTCCGACGACCAATCTTTTTTTTTTTTTTTTTTTTAGGTCATTGAGACACTTTGCTAACCCTAGAATAATACCCACAGTTTGGGTGTAATATTTCCGCCTCTGTCTGTTTTCGTACTGAAGAATAATTTAAAAAATGTGATGCTGTCTCTTCCCATCTTGCTTGTGGGCATGTGAAGCCCACAAGCATTGATTTCCTGGATGCGGTGAATACTGTTCATTCACAGCTTGTTCACGTGCATGATCATTGTTTCACTGAATCTTGGGAAGCCTGACACTAAGCTCCCAGGAGACAGTGCGGCGCTGGGGAAAGGCAATAAACATGCCTTCTCCCATGGGAGGAGAGACAGGAAGTGCCACAATAAAGTACAATATAAAGGTAATTACAGTGATAAAAAAAAAATTTGTGCGGCATTTGAACATCTATGCAATTAACTGAAGGGGGTAAGATTAAGTTAAAATTTTAATAAAAGGCTGCTATGGCCATTTAAACTCCAAAACTCATGTGTGGTCTTATCATTGGTGGGGTAGGGGAATGTGGTATGGGGAATTTAAAGGTAAAAATGGGGTTAGGAGAAGTTGGGGATATCTTAACTACACTGGTCAAGCAAATTTACACTGTTATACAAGCTGTACACTCACTACTTTACATTGTAGCAAAGTATCATTTCTTCAGTGTTGTCACATGAAAAGATAGAATAAAATATTTACAAACAATGTGAGGAGTGTACTCACCTTTGTGAGATACTGGATATATGATCATCAGGGGACTGAATGGGCAAAAGATCAGGCATTTGTTCAAACGCCATAACAGTCTGGACTGAACATTTGCCCATCGCTACACAGTGCTGCCTTTATTTTTTAGAACAATTTTATACTTTATGGTGCTTTGCACAAAATATTATTTGTACCCTTTTGACCTCACCATAAGATGACTAGCTGTACTTACCTTATGTAATATAGAAAATTCAGTTTTTCTTACCTGGGTGTAACCATATAGATTCAGCAGCTGGGCCATTTGGAGAGTGGTGTCAGAATTGAGATCTCCAATGAAACCAGCCAGGGCACCCCGCTCCATACAGGAATAATTTGGAGCTTCCTTTGTATGCCCAGACAATATCTGTAGAACGTCTTTTACAGCTTTATTCACATGTCCACAAGAATCATACACATGATATCCCAGAGTTACGTTGGGCAGAATATCTGGACTGCTGTTTATCTCATCAATAGCAAATATAAAAGTCAGGAGAGGTCTGTATTCTCTCCGGAAAACCCTGCAGAAAATGGATAGTTTTGCATTGGTCTACAGTAAAAGGATTTGAGCAGAAATTCTGTATGGCAAAATGTATAACACATTTCAACTAGAGATCTATGGTAGGATTGGTGGCCCTGTGTATTGCTCTGTGAAACATATAATGAAATTCAATAATTCCTGCACTTATATGAGTTATAGCAGTGGTTGACTATTTAGGAGGCATAGAGGACCTCATCTGTAGCCCCTGATATCACCAAGTAGCCGCACATAATATTCAGTATATGTAATGCTACAGAAGAAGGTCAGAGAATGCAGACTTACTAGAGGAAAGGATCAGAGACTTCAAACTTGCTACAGGACTGGTTGAAGCCTACAGACATGCCGTACGAGACAGTCAGAGCCAAAGATAAGACAATCTTCCTGGGTTTAGTTTGTGAAAAGTTTCCCAAATCTTGTTTAAATTCTGAAGTTTATGAACTGTCAGCAAACCCCCTGAAGTCTATGGGGGTGAATCTTGTTTTTTAGTTTTCTCCATTTCTAGAGCTAATAGGCAAACTATTGTCAGGCATGGGAACTGGCCACTGCCATAATGGGGGGGTGGGGGGGTGTACCAATACCATAATAATAAAAAAATGTCTCTGCCTACACAGTATTTTCAGCTCTCCACATATTAATAATATGGCTGATGTAAGCCCAACTTTTTTCAGAGAGTGAGTTGGGTTATTGATTTTCTTATATTATTGGCTCTTGTGACCAGGGTAATGACTAGCGATGAGGTTTTGGTTTGGTCCGAAGCCAGGTTTGGACCAAATTTAGCTTGTGTGGATGTTAGGCAAATGACTGAACTAATTTTGAGTGTGGTGTGGTCAGTATTACTACCGCTGATAAATGTGACCGCTTCTCTTCTGACTGGTTCTTAGGGAATCGGCAATCTCCAACATAATCTGCTCTGTCATTCATTCGTGTTGGCGGGTTGGATCAGAAATGTTGGACAAACTGATTGATGATTGACTTGGTTAAATTGATGATAGACAACTCCTATCCTCATATTGATTAGTGGTTCCAAATTAATAATAACTACTGCAATAGGGAACAGACAAAAGATACGCTCAGCATCTTTCCAAATTACTGTTCTGCTTTATTATGACGCAATTGAAGGTTTTTATGCACATGATTATGTAGGTATCACATTAATATTACAATTGTACATTTATGGTAACAAGGGGCATTACATAGGCAGGCTAATTCTAATCAGGGCTCGAAAGAATGTAAACATGTACTGAAAACATTATTAGTGGGGGCGCATGTGCGGCAGCCTGAGGTGAAGGTAATGTTACCTTAGAGCTCCGCTCCTCGGGAGTTTTCATCTGAGGACTACAGGTCCCAGTGAACCAGCAAGTATCCCAAAACTGCAGAAAATCCTACCTAATACTGTCAGCTTCACTGACAATGGTCTTGAGAGCTCCATAAAACGAAAATTAAAGCAGGAAAGATGAAGGAAACGGCACACAGGCTGGCGGCTGGAATGGCGGGGGCATCCTCTCCCCCTCAGCACAGCGGTGAATACACTGGAAAATCTTTACCTCACAGTCAGCACAACGGTGAATACACTAAAAAATCTTTACCTCACAGTCAGCACAGCGGTGAATACACTGGAAAATCTTTACCTCACAGTCAGAAGACACAGGCTGCTAACGGTGAGTCTGATTCTGAATATGAATACTGTGAATTACAAGCTGCTACACAGTCTGACATCTTCAAAAAATTTGAATGTGTGCTTCAGAAAGCCCTCAAACAGACTTCTGATCATATAACTGACAAACTGACTAAAGAAATTAGAGAACTAGGTCAGAGAACAGCTGACTTAGAACTGAGGGTTGATGAAATTGATAATTTTACACAGAACTACATGACTGAGATGAAGGTACTAAAAGTGGAAAACCTTACATTACAAAATTGTTTAGAGGACCAAGAGAACAGAGATTGTCGATCGAATCTGCGAATCAGGGGAATCCCTGAATCTGTTCTAGACCTGCAGGCTAATATCACGGCGCTCTTTCAAGAATTATTACCTGGAACCCCTATTGACAGGTTCTAAATGGATAAAGTGCATAGAGTGTTAGCCCCACGCAAAATAAATGGTCCCCCGAGGGATATTATAGCTAAATTGCACTTTTACAGAACCAAAGAACAGATACTAACAGCTGCCAGAGGGAGAGAATCTCTTAGCTTCCAGGGCAATACCTATCATCTCCTCACAGATTTGTCCCCACTAACGGTTGCAAAAAGACGTGTACTTAAACCTCAACTCCAGGTACTCCAGAGAAATCAAATTTCCTATCAATGGGGATTTCCTTTTTGTCTCAGATTTACTCATTTGGAAACAAAATATGTTTGTCGCTCTTCATGGGACTTGAAGTCAGCCCTATTTGATATGGGCCTAGCCGAAGCAATCTTACCAAATGACCAGTCTCATAGGCGCTCAGCTTTTTGTTCTAAACAGCAAAACAAAGACCCAAAACCCAGCTATTCCACATCTTCCATCAAAATCTTAACAAGCGAGGTCGATATGAACATTCACCACCAAACAATGAGGATTCAATGGACTGACAATCTAAGCCAGACTAGTTATTTGTCCTTGCTGCTTTTTTTCCAGCACAGTATGCTGACAGAGTTAATTAACTGGCCATATTCATGACTAAAATGAGTTATGGCTACATACTACTGTTATGTTACAAAATATTTTTTTATTTTTTTTTTATATTTTTTTTTTTTATATTAGGACTCCTACCATTGTTATGGGGGTCTCTATTGGTGGTCCCGGACCCTCTCAGAGAGTTCTAAAAACTCTCCTGAGATGCTCCTACACCCTATTATTTAGCCTTTATATACTGCTAAATTGTCTTCATATTGGGTTTGTTCGATTCTCCTCTCCTTTTTTCTTTTTCTATTCTATTGCTTCTTTCTTTAATCTTTGCTATTCCCTCCTGACTCTCGGGTTGGTGAAAGAAAAAGAGAAAAAAAAGAGAGCGCACCAGCCTAGTGCATTATCCTCGGCATGTTTATTAAGTTAAAAACAAGATAAAAACTACTCACAAAAGTCGTAGGTAAAATTGCATATCGAACGCACAGAGGCAATAGTTCCAGTGGTAGGCAGCCGTCCAGGTCCCAGGGGGGAGGCACACGGACCGCCGCTGGCTTACGCGTTTCGAAGGTTTAACCTTCTTCCTCAGAGCCTCTGGCTCTGAGGAAGGCTCTGAGGAAGAAGGTTAAACCTTCGAAACGCGTAAGCCAGCGGCGGTCCGTGTGCCTCCCCCCTGGGACCTGGACGGCTGCCTACCACTGGAACTATTGCCTCTGTGCGTTCGATATGCAATTTTACCTACGACTTTTGTGAGTAGTTTTTATCTTGTTTTTAACTTAATAAACATGCCGAGGATAATGCACTAGGCTGGTGCGCTCTCTTTTTTTTCTCTTTTTCTTTCAACACTAGGACAATCCCATCCTTTGAGAGCAGCAAAGCCGAAATTCATAGTCCTCCTTGAACTTTTTTAGCCAACACACCAGTGCGCAAGAGTACTTTTTTCGTTTTCTTATACAATCTCGGGTTGGTGATCCTGGCTCTCGGTGAGTACTCTGCTTGTTATGCTATAATATTCGCATTCGTTGTTTTATGGCTCCTATAAATATCTTGTCATTAAATGTACAGGGGTTTAATACTCCACATAAGCGAACCAAGGCTTTACGCTCTTTTGCTATGAAAAAAGCTAATATTATATGTTTCCAGGAAACGCATTTTACTGACAAAGTTTATCCCAAATTTCTTTCATCATCATATCCACAATTCTATACTGCTTCAGCTACGGTTAAACAGCGCGGAACTCTCATTGGTTTTCACCGTTCCACTCCGTTTAACCTTGTATCCAAAATAACAGACCCTGAAGGACGATATGTTCTCCTAACAGGATTTATTTCTGATAATCCTATTACTATTGTGTCTTATTATGCCCCTAACAATTGCCCAACTGCTTTCTTATCCCACCTTTTTCAACTTATAGAAGTACATAAGTTTGGTACTGTTGTTATTTGTGGGGATTCTAATGCTACTATTTTCCCGTTCTTAGATAAATCTCCCTCTGGACCTACCACAAACTCGATAAACCTAACTTTTCAACATCTACTCACCACTCATAGCCTGGTAGATACTTGGCGAGAGATGTTGAATATAAAGAGCTGCGCTTCGAACAATGATTTAGGTATGCTGCCCCCCTTAAAAGAGCTTCCCTAAGGATTCTCTGCTGATTGAAATTGTGTTGACAAGGGGTATGGTGCTCCCTATGGGGTAATGTATGGGAGGGGTGGTTAGTTGTATTCTCAGGTAGTTTCCCCCAATATAATCCTAATAGAGGTACCTAGTACCCGCAGGGAAAACTTAATTACCATAAATATATATGTCTGTACCTGCACACATACATATATATACGTACACCCATATATACCAGCAGAGATAAATGGTTGTTATGGACAAGGAGCTGTCTTCAGTGGTGGTTCAATCAGAACCCTATATTAAGGGGTGTGAGCTAAGACCCCTACAGCTGTGATAGGTCTGCACCATATACCACCACAAAGTGAGATAACTATGCCGTATATGTGTAGGACATATGTATACTCTACTAGTGCAAAATAATCCAAACCATAAATATAAATAAACTCTGCTTAAACAGTGCAAAATAAATATATATAAAGGTATGTTACCAAAACATTACATATTATGATCAAAGTTGGTGCAAAGAAACATATTATAATCAAAATTAGTGGAAAGAAACCACAGTTAACAGTTTTTCGGTGATTATAGTCCTTAAAGTGAAATAACTTGTTCAGACCCAGTGTTCCAAGCAATTTCGTGACTTGAGTGCTCTCGGATAATTCCTGTGACTTTTGTGCTCCCCCTTATGGGTCCCCACTCACCAGATCCAACAGCCCCAGAAGGGGCAACCAGCATAGGATGTCTCAATCACAGTCTCCTCTCCACAGCAGTCATGCGGGGCATTCGGGATGATTTCCATGCTGTTGGTTTTCCCAATGGATTCCCGGATCCACCAACCCCAGACGGGGCAGATTGCATGGGGTATTGCGGTCACAATTTTCTCTCCCCCACCGTCCTACCGAGCATCCAGGTAGTTTCCTTCCTATTGGGTTCAGTGTTCACAATGGCTTATTTTTATTTATTTATTTATTTATTTATTTATTTTTTTTAAATTTACTCCATTCAGTCGAGTTCAGCCTCTCCCGGTTCAGAAGACCCCCGCCCCCCATATAGGCTGTAAATCTCCTGAGGAGGAAGCCATTGTGAACACTGAACCCAATAGGAAGGAAACTACCTGGATGCTCGGTAGGACGGTGGGGGAGAGAAAATTGTGACCGCAATACCCCATGCAATCTGCCCCGTCTGGGGTTGGTGGATCCGGGAATCCACTGGGAAAACCAACAGCACGGAAATCATCCCGAATGCCCCGCATGACTGCTGTGGAGAGGAGACCGTGATTGAGACATCCTATGCTGGTTGCCCCTTCTGGGGCTGTTGGATCTGGTGAGTGGGGACCCATAAGGGGGAGCACAAAAGTCACAGGAATTATCCGAGAGCACTCAAGTCACGAAATTGCTTGGAACACTGGGTCTGAACAAGTTATTTCACTTTAAGGACTATAATCACCGAAAAACTGTTAACTGTGGTTTCTTTCCACTAATTTTGATTATAATATGTTTCTTTGCACCAACTTTGATCATAATATGTAATGTTTTGGTAACATACCTTTATATATATATATTTATTTTGCACTGTTTAAGCAGAGTTTATTTATATTTATGGTTTGGATTATTTTGCACTAGTAGAGTATACATATGTCCTACACATATACGGCACAGTTATCTCACTTTGTGGTGGTATATGGTGCAGACCTATCACAGCTGTAGGGGTCTTAGCTCACACCCCTTAATATAGGGTTCTGATTGAACCACCACTGAAGACAGCTCCTTGTCCATAACAACCATTTATCTCTGCTGGTATATATGGGTGTACGTATATATATGTATGTGTGCAGGTACAGACATATATATTTATGGTAATTAAGTTTTCCCTGCGGGTACTAGGTACCTCTATTAGGATTATATTGGGGGAAACTACCTGAGAATACAACTAACCACCCCTCCCATACATTACCCCATAGGGAGCGCCATACCCCTTGTCAACACAATTTCACTTAGCGAGAGATGAACCCTATTAGTAGGCGCTTCACTCATTATTCTTATCCGCATAACTCTTTTTCACGAATAGATCATATTCTAATCCCGTCAAGTATGCTACCAGAAATCATATCATCCAAAATCATTCCTTTTCCATGGACAGACCACTGCGCAGTATTCATTTCCATTGCTTCCACAATTCCTGACCCACCCTTCTCATCGTGTTGAGATTGAAAAAGCACTTTCTGATTACCTAAAATCCAATGATACAGACGATGTCTCTGCTATTACATTATGGGAGGTGCACAAGGTAGTCATTAGGGGTAGACTGATACTACAAGCAACTAACCTTAAAAGAGAACGCAAACTGTTGTTTGCAAAACTTGAATCTACCTTTAATGACTGTCATCAAACTTTTCAAACCTCCCCGAATGCTACCAACAATACCAAACTAGAAAAAGCCCACCTGGATCTAGATCTTTTTCTTACTGATACCGCAGATAAACTTATAAGTAAACACCAGCATGTTCAATATCGCAGGGCAAATAAACCTGATACACCTATGGCCAGAATTTAAAAAAATTCACAACATATACATACGCCTATCAGATTGAAAGTATCCCGGGATTCTTACACTAGTAACCCAGTGAAAATACTTGAAATTTTTCGCTCTAAGTTATCTAAACTATATTCTTCTGCCTCAAATTTTGATAAAACTAAAGCAGACACACTGTTCTCCAATATCACGCTTCCTAACCTTGATCAACAACAGAAAGATCTTCTTGAATGTCCAATTACAGATACTGAAGTCCTTAACGCAATAAAATCTTTAAAATTACGTAAAAGACCAGGCCCAGATGGATTTTCGGCAGCATATTATAGACAATTTGCATCAATCTTAACACCTGTCTTAACTAAAGCCTTCAATTCGATCCTTAAAGGTAACTCATTTAGAACAGAGACTCTCACCTCTATAATAGCAATGATCCCCAAACCACATTCTAACTCCACCTCCTGGACTAATTATCGTCCTATATCCCTCCTAAGTCTCGATATAAAATTAATTGCTAAAATTTTGGCCACTAGACTGAATAATATTATTGGCCTACTAATCCATAAAGACCAAACAGGCTTTATGCCTAAACGCCAAGCTGGAGATAATATCAGGAGAGAACTCTTACTTATTAATGCGGCTAAAACTAGACGAATCCCAGCTTGCCTTGTATCTTTAGGCATAAGGAAAAGCATTCGATTCGGTTACGTGGCCTTATATGGAATATGTCCTTGGTAAATGGGGATTTGGAAACAATTTTTTAACCTGGGTCTCATCCTTATACAATAATCCTAGAGCATATATCAAATATGCAGGCTATAAGTAAACAATGATTGATATCAAAAGAGGCACTAGACAAGGATGCCCTCTTTCCCCTCTACTTTTTGCCCTAATAATAGAACCCCTGGCACACCTTATTAGAACCAATCCTGACATTAAAGGTATCGAACTAGGTGGTTATCACCATAAACTATGTCTCTTTGCGGATGACATTCTCATATTTTTGTCTCATCCCCATATAGCCACCCCTAATCTACTAAAAACACTAGATAATTTTGCCCAAACATCAGGACTACATGTTAATCCAACAAAATCAAATGCATTAAATATTTCCTTATCTCAATTAGAACTTCGGCAGGCACAAACTTCCTTACCCTTTACTTGGGTTCCAAAGCAGCTTCCATACCTAGGAATAAAACTCACAATCTCTCTTAAAGACCTTTTTGCGGCAAATTACTTACCCCTCCTTAAACAAACTTCCGGCTTCCTGAAACAATGAGCTCTTCTATCATTGTCATGGTTGGGAAGGATTAATGCGGTAAAGATGTCAATCCTGCCGAAATTCTTATATTTATTTAGGGTACTCCCTATTTCTTTACCATCTTACTTTCTTAGACTTACTCAACGTAGAGTTATGTCCTTCATTTGGGGTACCACCAAACCTTGTATACCTAAATCTACGCTTTACCTTAATAAATTGAGTGGTGGTTTGGGATTGCCCAACTTTTCCTCCTATTTCTACGCTGCACAGCTAGCACTTATACCCAAGTATCATACTTCTGTAGAAGCTCCCCTATGGGTAGCTATTGAATCAGTGGAAAGTGACCCTATCTCAGTGGCAAATATGTTTTGGCTCTGTCCTGCTGATAGAATACATCTTTCTAATCCTATCACGAAACAGACCCTAGCAGTATGGGATAAATGTAAATTTGCACATAATCTTCAATCAACACATAATCCCTTGCTTTCATTTCTTAATAATCCAGCCTTTTATCCTGCCTGGAAATTCCCAAGATCATTCTCTGCATGGACCTCTACGAACCTGACTCATTTATACAATCTTTCCTCGACTAAAGCTATTTATACATTTCCTGTACTATGTGAAACCTTTGGGTTACCTAAAACTGAAATATTTCGATATTTACAAATTAAACATTTTTATGAACCACTTCTTAGTACAGGCTCAACTCTTAATCAAATGACTCAATTTGAGCGGATTTGTATAAGTGATCCACACATTAGAGGACTTATCTCAATATTATATTTCCAACTTAATATGATATCTAGTGAGTTTCTACCCTCATACACAACTAAATGGGCACAAGATATGAATCGAGTGTTTAATAAACAAGATTGGTCGAATATATGGTCAGCCACCAAAACTTCCTCTCCAAATTGTTTTGCTGTAGAAACTAATTACAAGGTTCTAGCACGCTGGTACCTTGTACAGCTAGAATAGCTAAATTTGTCCCTTCATATTCACCTAATTGCTTTAGAGGATGTGACACAGCAGGAACACATTTTCACATATGGTGGCAATGCCCCGTAGTTGAAGAATTCTGGAGGAATATATTTCTTATGGCTTCTAAAGCCCTGGAAATCACAATTCCACCAGATCCTGCAACGGCACTCCTAAACCTTAAACCCACAATACTCACCCATACTCAATTCCAATTGTTTATCCAACTTAGCACTGCAGCTAAACAAACGATTGCCAAGGCGTGGAAGTCCAAAAATCTAATTCTTGCTGAAGCTAAACACAGAATGAACAGAGAACTTTTATACGCCAAGATGACAGCTATTGAAGAAAATAAAATAAATACATTTCGCAAAATTTGGCAACCATGGGTTAAAAACTACCTCCCTACAGATTTTGACCAATCTCTGTTGTTACCACACTAAGATATATATCATATTATTACTGAAATATATATTATATTTGTATACCTAATGAGAACTGGATCATCATCCCGGGAAACTCTCTTTTTTTTTTTTTTTCTCTTCTTTCCTTCTTTCCATCTTTATCTCTCCTCCCTCTCCTTTTCTTTTATTATTTCCTAAAATATTCCTATGGATACTTAGTCTAATAGCTTGATTTATTTCTCTAATCTTACATCTAGAATCCCAACTAGTGTATAGTAGATATGGTTGTAAGATATCTCTAAAATTACTTTATTTTATTAACTTATTTATTTATCTTTTTTATCATACTGCAAAGATCTTCTGATGATTGATATGTATCCATGTATTGTATCATTTTATTTCTTCTTCTGTGAAAACTCAATAAATATATTTAACAAGAAAACATTATTAGTGCCGTGTGCACAGTGATGGCAGAGTGCAATACATACAAAATAGAATACAATTATATACAGAACTTACACATTTCCATTACAGTCTCCCCTCTTTTGATCAATATTTTGATCACTAACCATACCTGCTATCACCTTTAACCTGGAACTTCCACACACTTAGGTGGAGGTAGTCCTGACCAAAGAGGCAAAAAAAAAAACTCCATTGTGGAGAAAATAATAGCTGAGCAACTTTTTCATTACAAAATGACCTTTCATTTTGAAAAACAAATGATTGATAAGACATATTTACAGAGTACTGGCTGTACACTCCTGTGGCCAGAATGGCCTTCTAGCTGAATTGTTGGCATGCTGACTTATCAGCATATGTAAACACAATATGTAAACAAGAGGGAAACAAATCAAACACAGAGATTTCTTTAATTTGGTCATTTTTGCAGTGTCTGGTGTGGATCCAAGTGACTTTTCCTGTATTGAGTCTACAAACATTTCCTTATATATAAATGTCTCTTAACAATCCACAAGTCCCCTGGCTTTAGTTTTAGATCCTTCCAAACTTTTAGGATCTGGAATTGGGGAAAAAACACATAAATCAGTTTGTCAAAAACCTTAAAAGATCAGCAACTTTCTCTGTGAGATCCGAATGGAGGACTTCAGCTGCTGAGACAAAATATAAGCAAGTGAGTAACACACTCCCAAACCAAATCCCATAGGGAGAGAGTCCAACATCCCCCTTAGAGGCTTCATAAAATATAAGAAAACATTCAGGCAAAAGTTTTCTAGTTTCTTACTCTACTTTTTCCGCTACATTGTAGACAGCAGGGGGTGTAAAAATAAAACCTCAAAACTTCTAGTAAAGACTCTCCTATAAAAAATGATTTCCTCTGTTACTTTCTGTACTTTCTGCACTCTATATTTACAAACTAATTCTTAAAACACTTTTTACTGTGGCCTTTGCAGTAGCATTTGCCACTGGACATCCAGAAAACATGTCCATACAGACAAAATGCATACTCGTAAGATCCTGACTTGGGCATCTGGATATATCTTTTTGTAATCTCTGGGAGGGATGTTCAGCTTTTGGTAACACCTTTGGTAACAGGTAAAACAAGAAGTGGTATGTTATAAAAACAACTGTGGTGAACCCTGGCTCTATCCCATGCTCTTTTACTAAGGCAGCCATAACTGCTTGTGACTGGTGACACGGTCCATGTGTCAAGCTGGAGGGAAAAGAGTGGCTGGCAGACATAAATGATCACCTTTTCCAAAGTCCTGTTTCATAAGAAGTTGCCCCCTGTGGACCACTTGTTCTTCTCGTTCTGGGGTCCTTAAAGTTGAATTATTAATCCCAGCTATACTGGGCCAGAACTAGGGTGGAATCTGTGAGTTGCACAGACCCATCAAGTGTCTGGGGCTGTAAATGCAGCATCCTTAGTCACCTGGTCTGCTTCCATGTGTTAAAGTTAATATGGCTACCTCAGCAAGAACCTGGAAGGCTGAAAACAGCCAATCAAATTAACTTAGCATGCTTTATTGGTTTACCTGACGAAGTAAAAACAAACTTCTGGCCCTTCAAATGGAACCAAAAGCTCTCTATATCTTGACTATCTATATAAATATATACTCTTTTTATAGCTCACAGGCTTTGCTAAAACATGGAGCTCTGTTTCTTGAGCTGGGGAAAAAAGATCCAATGACTTTGAATACAGAGTATCCTTCTGGGTGATAAACTGCATACTCAAATCTACAAAAAATTAAATATCTGGGTCTTCAGGGAGTGTGTCCCATACTGGGCTCACAGCAGCTGATTCCTACACCATCAATTTAACACGTGTCTTTTACTTTCTTTTGTATAAATGTACGCATTTTTCATTGTTAGATTTGTACATAAACAAACTCATATTTTAAACCTTTCATTAGACAGACATTTAGTTAGCTGTATATTTGCTGCACAGAATGTCGGACCATTGACCAAAACAATATCTAACTTTGTCTAATAGCACCTTTGCATAAAAGCTGCGGCTCTGATATATTGGGATGAACCCTTCATTACTGGGTCCAGCTTGCATAAATATATTACAATAGCTTGTTTTCTATCACACTGTTTGTGTAAGAACTCCAGTTTCATGTTTCAAAAGACAACTTTTTCCTGGCAATATTATAATAAATGATAACAATACCCTGCGGTCATGGAGAGATGCCCATAAATCCAAAATATTCTTGCTTTTATACCACTGCACTTACAAGGAACAGGGGCACATCATTTCACAATCCACACATTCTTCTTTGGATTTCAAAAATAAAAATTAATAAAAACAAAAGGATCAACAATCTGTATGATGCACCAGAAAGCATCAAAAACTATAAAACAACTGGCTGCAGGTGGCATCTATCCTAACAGGGTGTGTGGACTTGATGTGATGGGTCTGTTATATTTAAATGTTATTTATAACAACTCTCACATCATGGACTGACATCAAGTTATTATCAAGAACCTTGAAATTTCATTTTTGTAGAAAAACTTCTTATGTATCCCATCCATCTTGGCTTTGTTAAATATTATGGCAGCTTTATTCCAAATAACAACCTCATCTTAATCTTTTTTTTCTCTCAATAAGGGCTTATTGTATAAATGTAAAATTACAAAAATTGTTATCTTAATCTAAACGAATCCCATTTTTACAAATTTCCCCAATAACCTGGATTTCATTTCCAACCAAAGGTTGTCTAAACCAGTTTCAATATATCTATATTATTAATAAAATTGTTAAACTCATATTAGAAATTAATACTCATTATTATTTAATTTTAAGTAATTTCCCTTTTTTAAATACACTGTTTCCACTATCAAAGGATATTCAATTTGTGTAATACACGGTTAAACGTAACCTTCATTTTACCATGTTTGGAAAACAGATTCAAAATAATTGTGATCACATTGTTTACCATTAGATTTGTTAACCCGGCACATTTTGTTATAAATGTTTTGTCTAAAAAACTGAAATTGGCATGGTGTCCTTCCAGCTTATCACTGACCTCTCATCTCAGCCACATTCTTTCATGAGAGCGCAAAGGAGGGGGTCACATCTGCATACATGACACACACAAGGGATAGAACTAAAGCTCCCAGCATTCGCACACGCATACACCAATATCTCTCTTAAATCGCTTACATTTTTCCCATTTGTGCACAACACATGCATATCATTCTCTCACTTTCTTTTAACTCTTTAATATTTCCCTGTCTAAATTCTGATTTCCTTATTTTGTTCAGATATCTTTTATATCTAGCTTCTATGATCAGACAGGCAACCAGAGTGCTCATCCCATCTTCCCTCTCTGACAACATATAAAGAATTCTGTTTTAACTCTCATTTCTCTGTTTCTGATTCTAATAGTTGTAGTGCCTGACCCCAAATTCATCCCACAACTTAACATGAAAATGTCCCTTTCTGTCTAGTGTTAATGTCACCCTTGAGCCATCCTGCTCACATAGATAGCTGTTTCTCTAGCTGTTTACTCTGCATTAGGGATGAGCTTCGTGTTCGAGTCGAACCCATGTTCGACTCGAACATCGGCTGTTCGATCGTTCGTCGAATTGCGAACGATATGGGCCGTTCGCGCCAAATTTGTGTGGCGCGTCACGGCCCATAATTCACTGCGGCATCGCAGTGCATTGTTGGCTGATGATTGGCCAAGCATGCACTATGACCCGCATGCTTGGCCAATCACAGCGCCGCCTGAACAGAGAGCCGTAATTGGCCAAAGCCAAGGAGGCTTTGGCCAATTATGGATCAGGGGATTTAGTACACGCCCCACACTATATAAGGTCGCCTGCACGACGGCCCCGTGTAGTGTGTGTTCTGGCGTTCATTGAGAGAGAGAGAGAGAGACAGACAGTGACATTTGTTTTGAGTTAGATTAGGCAGAACAGTCAGTCAGTTAGCTGCATTTACAGTGTATTGTGTATATATATATGCATCCCAGGTGTTGCATATATATATATATATACACTGTATTCAGTTTAGCTAGATCCGTTCTTGTTATCTTCCTACTGACAGGCAGGCTTGTCTTGTTACAGTATTTACAGCTACCTGAAGAAAATTACTGGTGTTCCTTTGATCCTATTAGTACCACAGTCAGGCAGCTAGACTATTTACAGTTAGTGCAGTGCGTCCTGCTCACAGTGTTCAGCTAAACCTACAAGTTAGTGCAGTGCGTCCTGCTCACAGTGTTCAGCTAGATCCGTTCCTGTTATCTTCTTACTGACAGGCAGGCTTGTCTTGTTACAGTATATAGAGCTACCTGAAGATAATTACTGGTGTTCTTTTGATCCTATTAGTACCACAGTCAGGCAGCTAGACTATTTACAGTTAGTGCAGTGCGTCCTGCTCACAGTGTTCAGCTAAACCTACAAGTTAGTGGGGTGCGTCCTGCTCACAGTGTTCAGCTAAACCTACAAGTTAGTGTGGTGCGTCCACCTCACAGTGTTCAGCTAAACCTACAAGTTAGTGCAGTGCGTCCTGCTCACAGTGTTCAGCTAGATCCGTTCCTGTTATCTTCTTACTGACAGGCAGGCTTGTCTTGTTACAGTATATACAGCTACCTGAAGAAAATGACTGGTGTTCTTTTGATCCTATTAGTACCACAGTCAGGCAGCTAGACTATTTACAGTTAGTGCAGTGCGTCCTCTTCACAGTGTTCAGCTAAACCTACAAGTTAGTGGGGTGCGTCCTGCTCACAGTGTTCAGCTAAACCTACAAGTTAGTGGAGTGCATCCTGCTCACAGTGTTCAGCTAAACCTACAAGTTAGTGGGGTGTGTCCACCTCACAGTGTTCAGCTAAACCTACAAGTTAGTGTGGTGCGTCCACCTCACAGTGTTCAGCTAAACCTACAAGTTAGTGGGGTGCATCCTGCTCACAGTGTTCAGCTAAACCTACAAGTTAGTGGGGTGCGTCCACCTCACAGTGTTCAGCTAAAGCTACCTGTAGAAGGTTGGTGGTGTTCTCATACTACAGGCAGGCAGTTGATTTTGCTAGCTGCAGTATCAGTACATATATATATATATATATATATATATATATATATATATATATATATATATATATATCCCAGCTTAGTGCAGCTACAGGCCATTAGTATGTCTGGAAGGCCAAGAAGGAGAGGCAGACAGTCACAAGCCAATAAGAGAGGGCAAGCAGGCTCTGTGTCTAGTGCTAGTCATGGAGACGGTGCATCCTCATCAGCATGTGGCCATGGGACACGCTTGTGCTTTTTTTCTACAGCTGGCCGTGTTGAGCCACAACATGCGGAAGACTTGGTCGAGTGGATGACCAAGCCGTCCTCATCCTCTCTCACCCATGCCCAGGGTACTTTGTCTGGCAAAGCAGTGGCCTCTTCCCTCGGCTCAATGTCATCAGTGACTCCTTCCCTAGCCCTACCATGTCCTCCTGAGGAGTCCCTCGAACTGTTTGACCACAGTGTTGGGCAAATGCTCCAGGAGGATGCCCAGCGTTTGGAAGGCTCTGATGATGATACTGAGCTCGATGAAGGCAGTAACATGAGCGCAGACAGAGGGGGTGCCCAAGAAGGATAGCAATCTGGCAGTCATGCTCCCCCTGCTGCAGCATACTGCCAGGTTTGCTCCAGTGATGAGGAGGGAGGGGATGATGAGGTCACTGACTCAACATGGGTGCCTGATAGGAGAGAGGAGGAGGAGGCGGCACATCACCAACGAGGCAGGATGCCCTCCAGGGGCCAGCCTAAGGGCAGCACATTGACTGCATCACACCCCAAAGCTCCACATGTGCAGGGCGCTGCAGTCTCTGCGCGTTATTCAAAAAGTTCTTTGGTGTGGGCTTTTTTGAGACGAGTGCATCAGATCGCACCGCTGCTATTTGCAACATATGTCTCAAGCGTATCTCGCGTGGCCAAAACATCTCCCGCTTGGGTACCATAGGCTTCACCAGACATATGTTGACCTGCCATGCAGTTCTATGGCACGCGTATCTAAAAGACCCACACCAAAGAACAAAGAGGACCTCTCGTTGCTCCTCATCAGCTGAGATCTCCAACCCCACTATACCTTCAGTCCTCTCTGAGACCTGCACTGAGAGGAATGAAGGTGTAGAATTAGGTGTCACAGCCAAGTACTTGTGGGCAATCTGCTTTTGGTACACCGACGTCAGATTGTACCAGGCAAATTTCCCTGCCCCAGCTGCTGCACCGCCGAAAGAAGTTTGCTCCCAGCCATCCACATGCGCAGCGGTTGAATGCTAGCTTGGCAAAATTGCTAGCACTTCAACTGCTGCCTTTTCAGTTGGTAGACTCTGCCCCCTTCCGTGAGTTTGTGAAATGTGCGGTTCCTCAGTGGCAGGTACGTAAACGCCACTTTTTCTCATGGAAGGCGATTCCGGCTCTCTACCGGCATGTGGAAGGCAATGTCCATGGCTCGCTGGACAGGACGGTCAGCGGTAAGGTGCATATTACCGCTGACTCATGGTCCAGCAGGCATGGACAGGGATGTTACTTAAGTTTCACGGCGCATTGGGTGACTCTGCTGGCAGCTGGGAAGGATGCAGGACAAGGTGCAGTAGTGTTGGAGGTTGTTCCGCCACCACGCCTCCAAAATGCTAATGATTGTGACACACCTCTCTCCTCCACCCCCTCCTCTTCTTCTTCCTCCATGGCCTCTTCCTGTGCTTTGTCCTCGGAACCAGCGGTGCTCCGTAGCCATTCAAGGGGCTACGCAAGTACGCAGGCCAAAAGATGCCATGCGGTGCTTGAGCTGGTGTGCTTGGGGGACAGGAGCCACACTGAGGCAGAGGTTCTGTCAGCTCTGCAGGGGCAAGTTCAGAGGTGGTTGACGCCATGCCAACTTAAGGCAGGAATGGTGGTTTGCGACAATGGCACCAACCTCCTCTCTGCCCTCCGACAGGGACAAATGACCCATGTGCCCTGTTTGGCTCACGTCCTTAACTTGGTGGTGCAGCAGTTCTTGGGCAGGTACCCGGGCTTACAGGATGTCCTGAGGCAGGCCAGGAAAGTCTGTGTGCATTTCTGCCGGTCATATAATGCCAGTGCTCGGCTGACGGACCTCCAAAAGGAGTTTAACCTGCCCAAGAACTGCCTAATCTGTGACATGCCCACCAGGTGGAACTCAACGTTGGCCATGCTGCAGTGGCTGCACATGCAGCAGAGGGCAATCAATGAGTACCTGTGCGACTATGGCACCAGGACAGGGTCAGGGGAGCTTGTTTTTTTTCCCCACGCCAGTGGGCCATGATCAGGGATGCATGCACTGTCCTGTCACCATTTGAGGAGGCCACGAGGATGGAGAGCAGTGACAGTGCATCCATCAGTGACACTGTCCCCCTTGTCCACCTGTTGGAGCACACGCTGCGTGGAATAATGGACAGGGCACTTGAGGCAGAACAGAGGCAGGAAGAGGAGGACTTCCTTAGCTCTCAAGGCCCCCTTTATCCAGACAGTGTTTCTGCATGCCCGCCGATCACACAGGAAGAGGACGAGGAGGAGGAGGAGGAGGAGGAGGAGGAAGATTGTGTCAGTATGGAGGTGGAGCCTGGCACTCAGCATCAGCAGCAGTCTTTAAGGGATCAGTCCCAAGAAACACATGGACTTGTACGTGTCTGGGAGGAGGTGGCTGCGGACCATGTCGTCCTTAGTGACCCAGAGGACTCCGGACCGAATGCCTCAGCAAACCTACGCTGCATGGCCTCCCTGATCCTGCAAAGCCTGCGTAAGGATCCTCGTATTCGCAGTATCAAGGAGAAGGACCAATACTGGCTGGCAACCCTCCTTGATCCACGTTACAAGGGTAAGGTTGCGGACCTTATCTTGCCATCGCAGAGGGAGCAGAGGATGAAACATTTTCGGGAGGCCTTGCAGAAAGATCTGTGCAACGCGTTCCCAGAGACTGGGAGGTTACAAACTCCTGTTTCTGGACAACGTGTTGCTGAGGCTTCGGTCAGTCAAAGAAGGAGCGGTGGCGAAGGTGGCCGTCTGACTGATGCGTTCAGACAATTTTTTGGTCCGCAGTCCCAAGGTATGATCGGTTCCAGCAACCATCGCCAGCGTCTGTTTTACATGGTGCAGGAATACCTAGGGGCAAGATCAGACTTGGACACCTTTCCCACCGAAAATCCTCTGGGTTACTGGGTCTTGAGGATGGATCACTGGCCAGAGCTTGCACAGTATGCAATTGAGCTACTGGCCTGTCCTGCATCCAGCGTTCTTTTGGAACGCACATTCAGTGCTGCTGGAGGCTTTGTATCCGATCACAGGGTGCGTCTGTCCACCGACTCGGTCGATCGACTGACCTTCATAAAAATGAATCAGTCTTGGATCACCACCAGCTACCAAGCACCTGACGCTGATGTAACCGAATATTTTTTTTTTAAATCTCAGATCTCTTCAAAGACTGCCTATGCTGATACTGAGTGACTATCCCTGAGTATTTATCCTCTTCCTCCTCAATCATCATGCTGATAGCTTGTAAGAACATTTTTGGTTCTGGGCGCTACCACCAATGCCTAAGGCACAATTTGTCAGCCCCTGTTTAACAGGGGCGTGTGATTACAATTTTTGATGCAATACTTTGCAGCAGGGCTCATTCCTGCGTTCCAACTAGAGTGTCTGTGAGGGGTTGCAGTGTTGTGGCACCAGCACCAGTGCCTAAGGCCCAATTTTTCTGCCCCTGTTTAACAGGGGCGTGTGATTACAATTTTTGATGTAATACTTTACAGCAGGGCTCGTTCCTGCATTCCAACTAGAGTATCTGTGAGGGGTTGCAGTGTTGTAGCACCAGCACCAGTGCCTAAGGCCCAATTCTTCTGCCCCTGTTTAACAGGGGCATTTAATTACAATTCTTGATCTAATATTTCACAGCAGGGCCCATTTCTG
Source organism: Aquarana catesbeiana (assembly GCF_042186555.1). Taxonomy (NCBI): domain Eukaryota; kingdom Metazoa; phylum Chordata; class Amphibia; order Anura; family Ranidae; genus Aquarana; species Aquarana catesbeiana. The sequence goes on along the minus strand of NW_027362648.1, from coordinate 158,675 downwards.
CACCCACCAAGAGCGAGTGAGGACTTACAGTGTTGTGGCACCAGCACCACCACCACCAAAGGCCCAGTTTTTCTGCCCCTGTTCAACAGGGGCATGTAATTACACTTCTTGATCTAATATTTCACAGCAGGGCCCTGTGAGGGCTTACGTTGTTGTGGCCACAACAACACCTAAGGGCCAAATTTATGCTGAGTATATAGGGCAGGCCCCTACTTTCAAACATCTAACTTACAAACGACTCCTACTTGCAAACGGAAGGAGACAACAGGAAGTGAGATGAAATCTACCCCTAGGAAGGGAAATTCTCTCCTGTAAGAGTTAATATGGGAAAAACATTTCTCCTTTCCACTGATGCTTTCCAATCCCTGTTCCACAAAAAAACCCAAATTTTCAAAAAACATTTGTCATTGGGACAAAAAGTGAGGTGAAATCTTCTAAAGAGGAGGAAAGACAGCAAAACAAATGTCACAGGGGTGATAACCCTTCCCTATGTTTTCCAAAAAGCTTAAAGATTTTTTTGGCTGGAGCTAAACACGTTAAAAATGTACCCGTTCAAAATGACAAACAGATTCTACTTAACAACAAACCTACAGTCCCTGTCTTGTTTGCACCGCCTGTATACTGCTGTTCAGAGTATATAGAGCCTTGTGGCCCCACACCTTTCCTTATTTTAATTTGGGTGCGGGGTTCCCCTTAATATCCATACAAGACCCAAAGGGCCTGGTAATGGACTGGGGGGTACCCATGCCGTTTGTCTCACTGATTTTCATCCATATTGCCAGAACCCGACATTACATTAAAGCCGCACGCAGTTTTAAATGAGATTTTTTCCTTTAAAAATGACATTTGGTGCAAGGACTGTTCTAAACACGGGAAACACGCGCCACTTTACAGGCATACTATAGACACCCCCCAGGTACGATATTTAAAGGAATATTTCACTTTTTTTTTTACTTCAACCATCATTAAAATCACTGCTCCCGAAAAAACGTTTTTTTTGCATTGATACATGTCCCCTGGGGTAGGACCCGGGTCCCCAAATCCTTTTTTAGGACAATACCATGCAAATTAGCCTTTAAAATGAGCACTTTTGATTTCGAACGTTCGAGTCCCATAGACGTCAATGGGGTTCTAACGTTCGTGCGAATTTTCGGTCCGTTCGCAGGTTCTGGTGCGAACCGAACCGGGGGGTGTTCGGCTCATCCCTACTCTGCATGATTCTTAGTCCCTGTGGATCTTGGTAACCCAGTTACCCAATGTGGATCCATGTCCACTCTAACCATTAATCTAGGGGCTCAGTATAGGCAGAACTGCACCTTCGGTTCATATATAACTCTCCTCTTGCGCTGGGCATTTTTGAGGGTCTCTTACCCTTCATTCCCTTACTTAATTCAATGCCCATAATGACTGGCCAGTCTTCTCTCTTCTCTACATGTGCCTATACCCTCTTGCCTCTAAACTACTTTATCTAGCAGATGTACTACATATACCAGTGAACAGCACTATTCTTCCCTTTCTTATCTATAGCACTCCGATGAACAATAGACAGGGACAACATAACATATAACCACCAATCAATACAGTTCGATTAAGGGGAGTAAAATAGGTACCCTTTGTCCCGAAAATGACTTACCGATCAAGGAAGTCTGATAGCTCAAATGTAAGCAAAAGGCTTACCTCAGCCGGCTGATTATCAGAAATTCCCGGATTGTCTCAAGCTCCTCTTTTCGGATACTCAGGGTCACCTGGAATCCCCTCCTAAGGCAAAGCTCGCCATGCTGACTCGGTTAAATTGATGATAGGCAACTCCTATCCTTATATTGATTAGTGGTTCCAAATTAATAATAACTTCTGCAGTAGGGAACAGACACAAAAGATACGCTCAGCATCTTTCCAAATAACTGTTCCGCTTTATTATGACGCAATTGAAGGTTTTTATACACATGATTATGTAGGTATCACATTAATATTACAATTGTACTTTTATGGTAACAAGGGGCATAACATAGGCAGAAAAATAATACAAAAGATGCGGCGCTACAATTAAACAAACACTAAATAAATTAATAAATGTGAAGTGAATAAACGTAGGGATATATGCAAAATTATACAATAATATCCAATAAAGACCAATATAAGGTAAGTAAACATAGGATATATACAAACTCATATACCAATATCCAAAAATCAGTAATAATTAATTACCAAATGTGAATAAATATATGCAAAAGAGTGAACACATCCCAAAACCGATAAGTTGAAATCCAAAAACCAAAAAAACAAAAAACAAAGAGTCCGTGATGGAAAAGGAAAGTGCCAAAAAGTGCCAAAAAGAAGATAAAGGTGCAGATGGGGGAATCTTCTATGACTCTTCACACCCAAGGTGGAATATCAGATGCGCTTACCAGATCCCGGTGACTGCTATTACGGCAGTCATAAACAGCACAGGGAATTTAGGTCTCCCCACAACCTCAGCATAAGTAACCCGTAAGCGGCTGATGATATCTCAGGAATGAAAAACAAGAGGACAATCCATAGCGTAAAAAAGTCTGCACATTAGATTTATTAAAAAGAATTGCACTTACAAGAAATAGGTGAATAACTGGCATGAACTGTAATATCAACAGGAATCGGCGTCCCCGTCTGCTGCCTCCGCTTCCTAAGTTTGTGTACAGCCCAACACAAGAGCGGACGTGGTGACGTTGCAGGCTCCTCCCTACGTGTTTCGTCATGATGGGACGTCGTCTGGGGATTGGCCAAGCTCGAATGTCACCACATGTGGGCACTAAATACACTGCGGGCGCCATCTTAACCAATGGCAAAAGGAGTATAACGTTGGAAGACGGCCCAGCTATCTTAAATACCAGCTGTCAGTATACATAAATGAGCGGAGGAAGTCAAACATCAAAAGAAGGAAGCGCCATCTTGTGGTGAAAAAGTATAGCAATATAATTAGTTCTCAAATTGGTAACAACAAACCATGAAGGGATACAGCAGACGGCAGACATGATACAATAAAAATTACACGTAGTGCAATGAAATGTAAACAATAATAAAATATCTATTACATCAGCCACAACAGAATAAAAAATTATTATTATCATAATAATAAGAATTAAAAAAATAAAATATTAATGTATAAAACATGCAAAGAAAACATGTGAGGACAAGGAGGGAGGAGTTTGGTCAAAAATGGAGGGGAACTCAATTCTCAAGAATTGTTTATAAAACAATTGATGTCCCAATCCACATTTAATCCAAAGGGGATAAAAGATCTCATATGGAAGATCTACCTAGTTTCAAGCCTAGATATGGATCTGACTTTATTTGTCCCTCTCCAATGTGGATTTATTTTATCAAATGCCAAAAAAGGGTACCCTTCAGTTTCTTATCGTGGTACTTGGCATAATGCCTAGATAAATTATGCTTAGGGTAACCCCGTTTAATATTGGCTACATGTTCTGATAGCCGCACATGTAATTCACGTTTGGTTCGACCAATATACTGTTTAGAACATGGACACTGAATAAGATAGACGACATATTTAGTAGTGCATGTGATAAAGGATTGAATGTCGTATATCTTATTCGTAACTGAAGACTGAAAAGTCTCACATTTTCTGCCAGTAAAGTTATTTATTTGGCAAATGTTACATTTACGGCAGGGGTAAAAGCCTTTCATGGTATGGAAAAAAGAGATAGTCTTGGGGGGAGCTATCACATTCCTGGCAACGCAGTGTCGTAAAGAAGGAGCACCCCTGTATATCACACAGGGTCTATCAGGGATGATTGGTCCTAAGACCTTATCATTCCTGAGTATATTCCAATGCTTTTGTAAAATCTTCTTAACAGAAAAGTGCTGATTGGAATAACCCGTGATCATAGACCAGCTGAACTTATTGTCAGATGCAGGACTGGAATCACCTACCCTGTGTAACATAAGTGCCCTATCCATATCGGCAACCTGAGAGATGGTGGCATCTATCTCACTCTTAGAATAACCCTTATCCAGGAAACGCTGCTTAAGTACCTGGGCTTGTTGGTAGTATTCCAAAACCTCTGTGCAGTTAAGTCTAATCCGTTGAAATTGTCCCCGGGGGACAGCCCTTAGCCAGGCCGGGTGATGACAACTAGAGAGCGGGATATAAGCGTTTCTGTCGGTCGCTTTAAAATATGTGTTGGTAATAAGGCTACCATTCCTGACTAGAATGTTGAGGTCAAGGAAGTGGATTCCAGTGCTATTGATTTCAGTCTGAAGGGATATACCCCTATCATTCTGATTCAGTGACATAAAGAAATTTTCAAGTGAGGCTTGGTCCCCATCCCACACAAGCAGGACATCGTCTATGTACCTTTTCCACAGACGTAGCTGCACAGGGGGATTGTTATCAATGACCTCCATCTCCCACCTGGCCATAAATAAATTGGCCAGGCTGGGCGCAAATTTGGCGCCCATGGCTACGCCACAAATCTGCAAATAGAAATCCCCCCCAAACCAAAAATAATTATGGCCTGTCGCAAATTTCAAAAGTGACAAAATAAACTGTTTTTGAGACCGGGGTAAGGAAGATTCTTGATCAAGGTAATAGCTTACTGCCTCAAACCCATGCTGGTGGGAGATGTTAGTATATAGAGAGGCTACATCCGCCGTAGCCAGGATGTAGCTCTCCTTCCACTCAAGGTTTTCCAAGAGGTTAATAACCTGGGTGGTATCTCTCAAATATGCTGGGGTGGCTGTGACTAGGGGTTGTAAAAAATTATCTACATACCTCCCAATCCTGGCCGTAATCGAGTCTATGCCACTAATGATCGGGCGGCCAGGAGGATTAGAGAGGCTTTTATGTATTTTGGGTAAAAAATACATAACCGGAACCCTTGGAGCAGAGGGAATCAAATATGCCCTTTCTTTCTTATTTAAAATACCCCCCTCAAAACCTTTATCAGCCAATGTCTGAAGTTCTCTTTTAAATTTAGTTGTAGGATTGGCGGCCAAGGGTAAATAAGTGTCCCGGTCAGAAAGGAGCCTCTTCATTTCATCTAAATAGTGAGCTTTGTCAAGAATGACAACACCTCCCCCTTTGTCTGCTGGGCGTATGACAATGTCATTTCGTTCACAGATTTTGGTTAGGTGATGATGAAAATCCCCTTGTTGATTACGGGGGCAATTAAGTGCTATAAGATCCTTAATTACCATTTCTTTAAAAACTTGTATAGAAGGAGCAATGGGACCTGGGGGATTGAATAATGAGGCATTGGACAGATTAGTATGTCTAATAGAGGCCTCACTAACCTGGTTAGATAAACCAGAGAAAGAGTTGGCTATACCATTAGTGACAATGGAAGGCCTGTTAATAAAAGATGAACCTTGATTATTAATTGGATTTAAAACAAAATGTCTCTTAATATTCAATTTTCTTATAAACTTATGTACATCAATAAATGTTTCGAATTTGTTCTAGTATGTTAGATCCCAACATACTATTAATACAGAGGGGGTTTTCAATGGTAAAGTTGAGCAGGCCGACAAGGTCGGTGGCCTGTTCCTCAGATTGAAGAACCTTCTTGTATCAGAGTTGCATACCAGTTGGGATGTGGCTTATCTTGAGCAATACATCTCTCAGAAAATGGTACCTCGCAGCCTAAGATGGGAGGTCAACCCACAGAAAGGTGAAACCGACTTAGAGGGTTGGTTTATTTATTTTAATGACACTGGTATTAAATTTCTTGTTTTTCTATTGGGGAAAAAACGAGACAAGCTTAAAACTTTGAATGATGAGATTTCTCTGGTCAAAGATAAACTATTGCCGTTCAAGGATCAGGAAATTTATAAACTTAAATCCGATCAACTGCGACAATTTATTGAAAAGGAAGATTTTGATCAGAAAAACAAAAAGAAGAAAAAATATAATCGCGATCTAGCAGATTATTCTAATAAAGTGGTTTTTAAATGGCAAGTATCTACGGAGGAACCCACCGAGAATGAGAGGATGGATACCCAATACCAACCCTCATCTCCCCTCCCTCCAGTTCACCTCCCCAATAGAGTTACACTTCCTCCATCTCAGAACAATGTGAGGACTGACAATTTTTCGGGTCAAATCATTAATAAAGGCCAACCTAGTGTTAGGCCTAAAACCTTTAAGGGTAAGGAGAAACGCATCCATCATGGTAGTTCCTCTTATAGGGCCTTTCAAGGCCCTTTTCCGAAAGAAGATTACAGAGGAAACTATACCTCCAAACCTCCAAATAGGAATTTTCAACAGTCAAGGGAGAGGGAATACAGGGATATTCCTAGAGACAACCCTCAGAGATCCAGGGACTATGGGAGGGACCCTAGAGATCATGCATCTATGGTGCGTGTTCATACTGCTGGGAGGAGGGATATTCCTTTGTCCAACAGGTTTACCCCTCTTTCCCACCACCAGGATGCTTTTGAGGGGGATGATCATGTTATTGTTAGACATCCTAATCAATATGATGACTATTCTAAATATGGGAGGAGTGACTATCAAAATTCACCTCGAGATTTTTTAGGAGAGGGTCAAAGCTATCAACAATTTTTTCCCAGGAACAACAACAGAGGAAAAAGAGGATACGAAGAAAGAGAGGCCTTAGAGGGGGGAGGAGGATCCGGGCCAAAGAAAAGAAAACAATAAATGTTAGCGGTGTATTCAATTTAAGTACTGTTCAACTCTCTGCAGGCGAACAAAAAGTTCTGAGTCAAGGCCTGAAATTTGCCCCCCCACATAGATTGAACAAATTTGAAACATTTATTGATGTACATACGTTTATAAGAAAATTGAATATTAAGAGACATTTTGTTTTAAATCCAATTAATAATCAAGGTTCATCCTTTATTAACAGGCCTTCCATTGTCACTAATGGTATAGCCAACTCTTTCTCTGGTTTATCTAACCAGGTTAGTGAGGCCTCTATTAGACATACTAATCTGTCCAATGCCTCATTATTCAATCCCCCAGGTCCCATTGCTCCTTCTATACAAGTTTTTAAAGAAATGGTAATTAAGGATCTTATAGCACTTAATTGCCCCCGTAATCAACAAGGGGATTTTCATCATCACCTAACCAAAATCTGTGAACGAAATGACATTGTCATACGCCCAGCGGACAAAGGGGGAGGTGTTGTCATTCTTGACAAAGCTCACTATTTAGATGAAATGAGGAGGCTCCTTTCTGACCGGGACACTTATTTACCCTTGGCCGCCAATCCTACAACTAAATTTAAAAGCGAACTTCAGACATTGGTTGATAAAGGTTTTGAGGGGGGTATTTTAAATAAGAAAGAAAGGGCATATTTGATTCCCTCTGCTCCAAGGGTTCCGGTTATGTATTTTTTACCCAAAATACATAAAAGCCTCTCTAATCCTCCTGGCCGCCCGATCATTAGTGGCATAGACTCGATTACGGCCAGGATTGGGAGGTATGTAAATAATTTTTTACAACCCCTAGTCACAGCCACCTCAGCATATTTGAGAGATACCACCCAGGTTATTAACCTCTTGGAAAACCTTGAGTGGAAGGAGAGCTACATCCTGGCTACGGCGGATATAGCCTCTCTATATACTAACATCTCCCACCAGCATGGGTTTGAGGCAGTAAGCTATTACCTTGATCAAGAATCTTCCTTACCCCGGTCTCAAAAACAGTTTATTTTGTCACTTTTAAAATTTGCGACAGGCCATAATTATTTTTGGTTTGGGGGGGATTTCTATTTGCAGATTTGTGGCGTAGCCATGGGCGCCAAATTTGCGCCCAGCCTGGCCAATTTATTTATGGCCAGGTGGGAGATGGAGGTCATTGATAACAATCCCCCTGTGCAGCTACGTCTGTGGAAAAGGTACATAGACGATGTCCTGCTTGTGTGGGATGGGGACCAAGCCTCACTTGAAAATTTCTTTATGTCACTGAATCAGAATGATAGGGGTATATCCCTTCAGACTGAAATCAGTAGCACTGGAATCCACTTCCTTGACCTCAACATTCTAGTCAGGAATGGTAGCCTTATTACCAACACATATTTTAAAGCGACCGACAGATACGCTTATATCCCGCTCTCTAGTTGTCATCACCCGGCCTGGCTAAGGGCTGTCCCCCGGGGACAATTTCAACGGATTAGACGTAACTGCACAGAGGTTTTGGAATACTACCAACAAGCCCAGGTACTTAAGCAGCGTTTCCTGGATAAGGGTTATTCTAAGAGTGAGATGAGATAGATGCCACCATCTCTCAGGTTGCCGATATGGATAGGGCACTTATGTTACACAGGGTAGGTGATTCCAGTCCTGCATCTGACAATAAGTTCAGCTGGTCTATGATCACGGGTTATTCCAATCAGCACTTTTCTGTTAAGAAGATTTTACAAAAGCATTGGAATATACTCAGGAATGATAAGGTCTTAGGACCAATCATCCCTGATAGACCCTGTGTGATATACAGGGGTGCTCCTTCTTTATGACACTGCGTTGCCAGGAATGTGATAGATCCCCCCAAGACTATCTCTTTTTTCCATACCATGAAAGGCTTTTACCCCTGCCGTAAATGTAACATTTGCCAAATAAATAACTTTACTGGCAGAAAATGTGAGACCTTTCAGTCTTCAGTTACGAATAAGATATACGACATTCAATCCTTTATCACATGCACTACTAAATATGTTGTCTATCTTATTCAGTGTCCATGTTCTAAACAGTATATTGGTCGAACCAAACGTGAATTACATGTGCGGCTATCAGAACATGTAGCCAATATTAAACGGGGTTACCCTAAGCATAATTTATCTAGGCATTATGCCAAGTACCACGATAAGAAACTGAAGGGTACCCTTTTTTGGCATTTGATAAAATAAATCCACATTGGAGAGGGACAAATAAAGTCAGATCCATATCTAGGCTTGAAACTAGGTAGATCTTCCATATGAGATCTTTTATCCCCTTTGGATTAAATGTGGATTGGGACATCAATTGTTTTATAAACAATTCTTGAGAATTGAGTTCCCCTCCATTTTTGACCAAACTCCTCCCTACTTGTCCTCACATGTTTTCTTTGCATGTTTTATAAATTAATATTTTAATTTTTTAATTCTTATTATTATGATAATAATCATTTTTTATTCTGTTGTGGCTGATGTAATAGATATTTTATTATTGTTTACATTTCATTGCACTACGTGTAATTTTTATTGTATCATGTCTGCCATCTGCTGTATCCCTTCATGGTTTGTTGTTACCAATTTGAGAACTAATTATATTGCTATACTTTTTCACCACAAGATGGCGCTTCCTTCTTTTGATGTTTGACTTCCTCCGCTCATTTATGTATACTGACAGCTGGTATTTAAGATAGCTGGGCCGTCTTCCAACGTTATACTCCTTTTGCCATTGGTTAAGATGGCGCCCGCAGTGTATTTAATGCCCACACGTGGTGACGTTCGAGCTTGGCCAATCCCCAGAGGACATCCCATCATGACGAAACCCGTAGGGAGGAGCCTGCAACGTCACCACGTCCGTTCTTGTGTTGGGCTGTACACAAACTTAGGAAGTGGAGGCAGCAGACGGGGACGCCGATTCCTGTTGATATTACAGTTCATGCCGGTTATTCACCTATTTCTTGTAAGTGCAATTCTTTTTAATAAATCGACTGTGCAGACTTTATTACGCTATGGATTGTCTTCTTGTTTTTCATTCCTGAGATATCATCAGCCGCTTACGGGTTCCTTATGCTGAGGTTGTGGGGAGACCTAAATTCCCTGTGCTGTTTATGACTGCCGTAATAGCAGTCACCGGGATCTGGTAAGCGCATCTGATATTCCACCTTGGGTGTGAAGAGTCATAGAAGATTCCCCCATCTGCACCTTTATCTTCTTTTTGGCACTTTTTGGCACTTTCCTTTTCCATCACGGACTCTTTGTTTTTTGGTTTTTTGGTTTTTGGATTTCAACTTATCAGTTTTGGGATGTGTTCACTCTTTTGCATATATTTATTCACATTTGGTAATTAATTATTACTGATTTTTGGATATTGGTATATGAGTTTGTATATATCCTACGTTTACTTACCTTATATTGGTCTTTATTGGATATTATTGTATAATTTTGCATATATCCCTACGTTTATTCACTTCACATTTATTAATTTATTTAGTGTTTGTTTAATTGTAGCGCCGCATCTTTTGTATTATTTTTTATGCTGAGATTTGGAGACTAGATCTTGGTGCAGGCTGCTTTGTTTTTCACTACACACCTTATTTGAATTTGACCTTCAGCGCAGCTTTTAATTTTGTTTTTTCCATAACATAGGCAGGCTAATTCTAATCAGGACTCGAAAGAATGTAAACATGTACTGAAAACATTATTAGTGCCGTGTGCACAGTGATAGCAGAGTGCAATACATACAAAATAGAATACAATTATATACAGAACTTACAAATTTCCATTACAATGATGAATTCACGCTGTGTTTTTTTTTCTTTGTGCTAAAAAAAAGAACTTGTCAAAAACGGTGGTGTGTTTATGTTTTCACTTATTCTATGAATGAGTAGGGATACTGTGTATCTCTTACTCATTTACAAAAGCGGGAAGGCCTGTATCTCGGGTTTCCAGTTTCCAATAAGCCCCCCCAGCATGCAGACCCCCACAACCACCAGACCAGGGTTGTGGGAAAGAGGCTCTTGTCCTCATCATTATGGTGCTTTGCCAGTGACCTCCTGGCAATGTACGCCCCATGCAGAGGGTATGTGGCCTGTTATGGTTCAGGTGGGGAGGCTGAATTGTCACTTTTCCTGGCCTGACAGAGGCCATGATCATATATAGTAAATGCCACGTGTGTATTTTGAGTGGAACCACATTCTTTTTTTGCCTGAATTTCCCCTTAAAATCAATACCAAACCTTACCGGTCTGGTATGAATATTTATTGGGGGTCATATGCCATTTTTTTTGGGTACCTCTTGACATCCTTATCAGAACCTCATCAGGGTAAAGGGTCATGTATGCATTCTTAGGGGGAATTATACACTTTTTTGTTTTGTGTGGGTTCCACCATTAACATCTATACCAGATCCCCTCACCTGGGATAAGAGTCTGCTGTAGATTAGGTGAACCTTCAGCTGATTGGTAGATGGCTGAAGCTGTAATTTGCCAGCAATTTAACCGCTTCAATACCGGGCCAATTCTGACACTTTGCTCCTACATGTAAAAATCATCATTTTTTTGCTAGAAAATTACATAGAACCCCCAAACATTATATATGTTTTTTTAGCAAAGACCCTAGAGAATACAATGGCGGTTGTTGCAACTTTTTATCTCACACAGTATTTGCGCAGGAATTTTTCGAACGCGTTTTTTTGGGGAAAAAAAATGTTTTGTGTTTAAAAAAAAAACAAAACAGTAAAGTTAGCCCAATGTTTTTGCATTTTGTGAAAGATGAAGTTACACCGAGTAAATAGATACCTAACATGTCATGCTTCAAAATTGCACATGCTCGTGGAATGGCGCCAATGTTCGGTACTTAAAAATCCCCATAGGCGACGCTTGAAATTTTTTTACTGGTTACATGTTTTGAGTTACAGAGGAGGTCTAGGGCAAAAATTATTGCTCTTGCTCCAACGTACGCGGCGATACCTCACATGTATGGTTTGAACACTGTTTTCATATGTGGGCGGGACTTACGTATGCGTTCGCTTCTGTGTGCGAGCACATGGGGACAGCGGCGCTTTAACATTTTTTTTTTTTTTTATTGTTAATTATATTTTATTTTTTTAATTTTGACGCTTTTTTGAAAAAAAAAAAATGTACACATCCCTTGTAATAGCAATATGACATGTCAGGTGCTCTTAATAGACCCCATATCTCACCACTACGCTGGGAAGCCTGAAAAAAAAAAAAATAACAAAATGATCGCCGCTTCCAAGCTGAAGCAACGCCGTTTTTTTGAATGGAGAGGCCAGGCGTGACGTCATAACATCGCGCCCGGCCTCCGACGATCATAGAGACTCCGGGGACCATCTGTTCCGCCGGAAATCTCTATGATCTACATCCGGTGCCGGCAGATCTACTCTCCGCCTCACCGATCGTAACGGTAAGTCGGAGCAGGCACCGGAGGGCGGTGGGAGGGGGGGGGACGTCCCCTCTCGCCTCCCATAGGAACGGTCAAGTGGCGGAACGGCCGCTATGATCATTCCTATCGTGTAGAGATTCGCCGGCTGAAACCGGCAATATCTGAATGATGTCTGTAACTATAGGCATCATTCAGATATACCCGCCCAAAGCCAAGGACGTCATATGACGCCCTTGGTATTGAAGTGGTTAAACAGCATTTTTTTCCATTTGTAAATGTTAATGTTGCTGTAGTAGGTTGTATACAATATGCTGATGCGCCACTTCACCAGCAGGTCAGGACATCCCCAAGGGGAGTTAGTTATATTTTTTCCCTTTTTTCCCCTCTGCCTATGTTACCTCAAAGAGTCTAATCAACCCCCAAACACAAACACACCCACACTCACAGTTTTTTGTTTTTTTTTTATGTTTGACAACAAAACAATCCACCCATGTTGTATAGTTCAGGAGAAGGGGAGACATTCTTTAGTTTAACAAAAGAAACGTGGCAGAGCTGACACCATTCCTTGTTATTTAATTTAACAAATGGAACGGTATTGTCATTCCACAACAAGAACAGATCAATGGGAATTTTTATGTGACTGCGTTGTCTTTAATCCTTTCATTGCCATATATTTTCTGAAAGCAAAGACCCTGTGATATTAGTGAAGCTGTTTGTCAAATTTTTGGTAAAATATAAAATATGAAGTTGTTCCAAGTAAATAGAAACCCAACATGTAAAGCCTTAAAATTGTGCATGCTGGTGAAAAGGTAAATGCAATGCCTGCCATCAGAAACAGAAATACTAAATAATGTTATTGTGGTGCCTTAAAATTCATGTCCAACCAAAACCATTTTTCTTTTGGACAGCCACTGTCCAGGGCTCCATTAGAGAGATTTTCCCTCACTTCCTGTCCTGTAGATAACAGTTTTACCAGACAGGAAGAGAGGAAAAATCTGCAATAGGGACACGGACAGAAATATAAGACTGAGAGGGATTCCAGCCTTCCAGTACTTTACTAAAAATTGTGTTTATTTCTGTGCTGCTATTGGAGAGATTCCCTCACTTTCTATGGTAAAACGTTATCTGCAGGACAGGAAGTGAGGGGAATCTCTCTAATGGAGCCCCAGATAGCAGTAAAAAAAACTGACAGAGATTCTTTATCCTTCCCCACTTTATTTGAAAGTGAGAAAAAAAAGATATGGAGTCAATAAGGGCCAAAGTCATTCAAGGTCCCATTTATACTTTTTTTTGCATTGTGGTAACACATACCAATGCATGGCAAAGCACCTTCTCTATGGGCAGTGCAATGCGGTGTCATTCATTGTGAATTGCACCCCAATACATTGTACAGAAGATCCCAACACACAACACACCTATAGGCACCATAATACACATACCATGCTCTGCGGTGTGCTGCCTTATTAAAAAAGGGAATTGCATGTTTTTTTTCCACCATTGTGGTACATTGGCAGCTATTCATAATGAATGAATGTGAACATTAATACCCAGTTTTCATGAACATATTATTATATAAATGCAGTGTAACAGACTGAATGAGTCCTGCACATTATCACACATATCTCCTAAAGACACAGCTCTGTAGATCAGATTGGAAGATTTGCTCTTCATATTTCACTTACGCTGCACACATGAGATTTTTAATAAGACTTCCCTTCTGCCTCCACACTGACACTACAGAATGTGCAGCGAATATCCCTCCTATAATGATGTCTCCATCCTGAGAATACTTGTACTCAAATGTATAATTCCTCATAGTCATATCACAGCTGTGAGCAGAGTTCTGGGTGTCAGATGTGCAGGGGGTCAAACACAAAGACAACAACCACAATATTCTAAGTGTATATCTGAAGACAACATGGCCGAGTCTCTGATAGACTCCAATGAGTTCTTCCTCTTCTCCTGACTTCATTATCACTGACAGCAGCCCAGGATCCTGACACTGATTTCATGGCTCAGCTGAAGGCTGTGAGAGTGTCAGGTTTATAAAGAATAATTCTGTTATTTATTACTGATAGACTGGAATATGAATCTGCTTATAGAGTAGGAAAAAAAGGCCAAACATAAAATACACAGAATCCATCTTTGTCAGCACTGTAGAAAGTGAAGTTTAAAAAAAAAAAACATTATGACATATTGTACATGAAGCAGTAAAAATAAGAAGTTTGATGGCCAAGAATGCCATGTGTATTATTATTATTATTAATATTAAAGCGGGGTTCCACCCAAATTTTGAACAATATCTGTATGTATTCTCTTCCTTGCCTAGATGCTGACATGCCGTTTAAAAAAATTTAAATCGCCGTAATTACCTTTTATTTTTCTATTCTTCTTTGCACTTCCTGGTTCTCCTCCCGTGGGAGTAGGCGTGTTTCTAGCCTCTCCCAGACTCCTGGGAGCTAGTCTCAGGCTTCCCAGGATGCCACTGAGCATGTGCGGGAACGAGCGGTGAATGCTGGGAGCACAGCATTCACCACATCAAGGAAATAAATGCTTGTGGGCTTCAAATGCCCACAATGAAGATGGAAACCGCCTGCAGTGAATAATATAAGTTATTCTTTCCGACGAAATGTGACACAGGCGGACATATTACACACAATATGTGAGTATGTAATGCTGAGAAGAAAAGTTTGTGAATGAACTCAAAAAAAAAAAAAAAACATAGATAGGTGGACCCCCGCTTTAATATTATTATTCATAAAATTAATTTAATATAAATATAGGTGTAGGGATGATTTTCAGCAGTTACCATAGATTTGAGGAGAATTTCTGGGATTCAAAACGTTTGGGAATCATCAAAAATTTCCAGGTTCACTACAAAAATAGAGAACATCCTCTAATGTGGCACACAAGGAATGGATGAAGGAATGGATGACCTATCGATGGACGGGTGGGGTCATGGCAGCTTTATTATCAGTGTTGTTAGGGACAGCTGACAATTCTGTGTAGAAAGAGATTGCTATTTTTTTTTTCATCGGTACATGTCCCACATGGCAGTGCATAAATCTGCCCTTTAAGCTGCCTTTGTTTGAAATATGCAACTGGATGATTTGAAAGACTAACTGCAAGAACAGTGTGCACCTAAATCACCACCCATCATTCATCAAACCCCCTATCCCAACTGATAAGATAAAAGTTGGCATACACAAGTTAGGCCTATTATCTCTGATTAAACTATCCTA
Organism: Aquarana catesbeiana; assembly: GCF_042186555.1. Classification (NCBI taxonomy): domain Eukaryota; kingdom Metazoa; phylum Chordata; class Amphibia; order Anura; family Ranidae; genus Aquarana; species Aquarana catesbeiana. Next base: position 143,363 of record NW_027362648.1, on the reverse strand, counting down.
CTGCTGGACAATTTTACATCGCTGTTTGCTGTGCAGTATCCAAATTCCTAATGAGAATTTGACAATTTGAAATCAGTATAGAAATCTTTCCATATGAAGCGCCAAGGTCTCTATATTGTTTTCTGACTGTTTGTGCCTTCTACTTTGACAATAAATCTGTGATCCATCAAATGGTATTGTAGACCTGTTTTTTTTTATTCGATGTGCAGTGGGACAAGGCAAGGTCCACAAGCTGAAATTTTCTGCTGCAGAGGCAGAAAAATGTATTAATGACACAATAAAAAATCTCTCACTACACAGAATTGTCAGCCTCCCCTACAAATTCCAACACACATTGACAATATGGCTGCTGTAAGGCCACCCTTATATAAGAAGAGGTCTGGGTTATCCATTCCTTTACATTATTGGCTCTTATGACTCAGCTGAGTGGGGGCAATAAGTTTGCACTGCATTATAGGTTGCCCCTTATTTCTGTTGGTGAACCTGCAAACTTATCAGCCAAAAGTCTAAAACATGCAAACTTTGTAAATGCCGGGAACTGCTGCAAAGGCATTGTAGTGAGGTAGCCAAACTTAATACCTATTAACCTGTAATGTTAGGAAACCCTGAAGAAATACAGGTATATGGACATAAGATAAATACATATAATTAACCTTTTCGCTGCCAGACCCTGCGCTCCACTTTTAAACTCAGCTGGTCAGACCATTTTTGAAATGTTTCCATTGCTTTTTTATTTTTCTCTTACAGCTTTCAGAGTTTGTAAAAGACCCCCCCAACCATATATTTTCTGAAAGCACATAACCAGTAGAATTCAAATAAGGTACTATTGATTTTTACGGCACAATGATATTTGCGCGAATGTTTATCCAAATAATATTTTTCACAAAAAATGCACAAAAATCATTATTAACCGGTAAAAACATAGCATAGTTCACAAAATTTTTACTAAATATAAAAGCTAACTTGTATTGAGGTAATTAATAACCAATATGTGTAAATTTTAGATTGTGACTTTTTGCAAAATGGTGAAAATCAAAAACACTACCCGCAGAAACCTTCGCAACCTCAATCCTTCCCTTCTTCATTCAGCTACTAATGACACTTATGACAAAATCACACCCCTGTCCTGCCCAGACCTAAGCACTGAGCCAAACACCCCCCCCCGGTTCGGTTCGCATCAGAACATTCGAACAGACCGAAAGTTCGCGCAAACTTTCGAACCCTGTTAAAGTCTATGGGAGTCGAATGTGAGAAATCAAAAATGCAAATTTTAAAGGCTAATATAAGTTATTGTCCTTAATAGGGTTTGGGGACACGGGTCCTGCCCCAGGGTACATGTATCAATGCAAAAAAAGTTTTAAAAATTGACGTTTTTCGGGAGCAGTGATTTTAATGATGCTTAAAGTGAAAAAATAAAAGTAAAATATTCCTTTAAATATCATGCCTGGGGGGTGTCTATAGTATGCATGTAAAGTGGCGCATGTTTTCCATGTTTAGAACAGTCCCTGCTCAAAATGACATTTCTAAAGGAAAAAAAGTCATTTAAAACTGCTTGCGGCTTTAATGTCATGTCTGGTCCCGGCAATATGGATGAAAATCATTGAGAACCCCCCAGCCCATTACCAGCCCCTTTGGGTCTTGTATGTATATTAGGGGAACCCCACGCCCAAATAAAAAAAAGGAAAGGCGTGGGTCCCCCAGGCCCTATACACTCTGATAAGCGGTATACAGGCGGTGCAACCAAGACAGGGACTGTAGGTTTGTTCTTAAGTAGAATCTGTTTGTAATTTTGAACTGGTACATTTTTTACATGTAGCTCCAGCCAAAAAATCTATTTTTAAGCTTTTTGGAAAACATAGGGAAGGATTATCACCCCTGTAACATTTGTTTTGCTGTCTGTGCACCTGTTCAGAAGATTTCACCTCAGTTTCTGTCCAAATGACAATTGGATTTAGAAAATTTGGGGTTTTTAGTGAAACAAGGAACACTTACAGGAGAGAATTTCCCTTTCTAGGGGTAGATTTCCTCTCATTTCCTGTTATCTCCTTCCGTTTGCAAGTAGGAGTTGTTTGTAAGTTGGATGTTAGAAAGTAGGAGCCTGCCCTATATACTCTGCAGAAATTGGGGCCTTAGGTGTTGGTGTTGCCACAACACTGTAAGCCCTCACAGTTACTCTTGGTGATCGCAGGAACGGGCCCTGCTGTGAAATATTAGATCTAGAATAGTAATTACATGCCCCTGTTGAACAGGGTCAGAAAAATTGGGCCTTTGGTGGTGGACAGTGTGGTGGTGTTGCCACAACACTGTAAGCCCTCATAGTTACTCTTGGTGGGTGCTGGAATGAGCCCTGCTGTGAAATATATCAAGAATTGTAATTACATGCCCCTGTTGAACAGGGTGAGAAAAATTGGGCCTTTGGTGGTGGACGGTGTGGTGGTGTTGCCACAACACTGTAAGCCCTCACAGTTACTCTTGGTGGGCGCTGGAACAGACCCTGCTGTGAAATATTATATTAAGAATTGTAATTACACACTCCTGTTAAACAGGGGCAGAAAAATTGGGCCTTAGGCACTGGTGCTGGTGCCACAACACTGCATCCCCTCACAGATACTCTAGTTGGAGCGCAGGAATGAGCCCTGCTGCAAAGTATTGCATCAAAAATTGTAATTACACTCCCCTGTTAAACAGAGGCAGAAAAATTGGGCCTTAGCCACTGGGGGCGGTGCCCAGAACCAAAAATGTTCTTACAAGCTATCAGCATGAACATTGAGGAGGAAGAGGATAGTCACTCAGCATAACAGGATAGTCACTCAGCATCAGCATAGGCAGTCTTGAAGGGATCTCACATTAAAAAAAAAAATATTCAGTTACATCAGCATCAGGTGCTTGGTAGCTGGTGATCCAAGACTGATTCATTTTTATGAAGGTCAGCCGATCAACCGATTTGGTGGACAGGCGCACCCTGTGATCGGTTACAAAGCCTCCAGCAGCACTGAATGTGCGTTCCGAAAGAACGCTGGATGCAGGACAGGCCATTAGCTCAATTGCATACTGTGCTAGCTCTGGCCAGTCATCCATCCTCAAGCCCCAGTAACACAGATAATTTTTGGTGGGAAAGGTGTCCAAGTCTGATCTTACCCCTAGGTATTCCTGCACCATGTACAACAGACACTGGCGATGGTTGCTGGAACCGATCATACCTTGGGGCTGCGGACTAAAAAATTGTCTGAACACATCGGTCAGAGGGCCACCTTCTCCACCACTCCTTCTGTGACTGACCGAAGCCTCAGCAAGACGTTGTCCAGGAGGACCAGGATATTGTAACCTCCCAGGCTCTGGAAACGCGTTGAACAAACCTTTCTGCAAGGCCTCCCGAGTTCCGAAGATGTTTCATCCTCTGCTCCCTCTGCGATGACAAGATAAGGTCCGCAACCTTACCCTTGTATCATGGATCAAGGAGGGTTGCCACCAAGTAATGATCCCTCTCCTTGATACCACGAATACAAGGATCATTCCGCAGGCTTTGCAGGAGAGGCCATGCAGCGTAGGTTTTCTGAGGCATTCGGTCCGGAGTCCTCTAGGTCACTAAGAACAACATGATCCACAGCCACCTCTTCCCAGCCACGTACAAGTCCATGGGTTTCTTCGGACTGTAAATGATCCCTTGAAGACTGCTGCTGATGCTGAGTGCTAGGCTCCACCTCCATGCTGACACAATCCTCCTCCTCCTCTTCCTGTGTGATCGGTGGACACGCAGGAACACTGTCTGTATAAAGGGGGCCTTGAGAGGAAAGGAAATCCTCCTCTTCCTGCCTCTGTTCTGCCTCAAGTACGCTGTCAATTATTCCATGAAGCATGTGCTCCAATAGGTGGACAAGGGGGACAGTGTCACTGATGCATTCACTGTCACTGCTCACCATCCTCGTGGCCTCCTCAAATGGTGACAGGACAGTGCATGCATCCCTGATCATGGCCCACTGGCGTGGGGAAAAAAACCCAAGCTCCCCTGACCCTGTCCTGGTGCCATAGTCGTTGATAGCCCTCTGCTGTGTGTGCAGCTGCTGCAGCATGGCTAACATTGAGTTCCACCTGGTGGGCATGTCACAGATTAGGCAGTTCTTGGGCAGGTTAAATTCCTTTTGGAGGTCAGCCAGCCAAGCACTGGCATTATATGACCGGTGGAAATGCACACAGACTTTCCTGGCCTGCCTCAGGACATCCTGTAAGCCTGGGTACTTGCCCAAGAACCGCTGCACCACTGAGAAAAAGGACAAGCATTCCCCATGGCCACGTGCTGATGAGGATGCACTGTGTCCATGACCAGCACTGTTGCCTCTACACACAGAGCCTACTTGCCCTCTTTTATTGGCCTGTGACTGTCTGCCTCTCCTTGTTGGCGTTCCAGACATACTGTCTTTGATGTATTGGAATAGGTACACAAGGAATGGTGTGCAGTGAGATGTAGCTGCACAAAGCTGGGATGTGTATATATATATATATATATATATATATATATATATATATATATATATATATACTGATTATACTGCAGCTAGCCGAATCGCCTGCCTGCCTGTAGTATTATTAGGAAGAAAACAACAGGAATTGTCTGCAGTTAGCTTTAGTTGCACACTGTGCACAGGATACAGTACACTGACTGAAAATACTGCAGCTGCCTGCCTGAAGTATTATTAACCACTTCAGCCCCGGAAGGATTTACCCCCTTCCTGACCAGAGCACTTTTTACAAATTGGCACTGCGTCGCTTTAACTGCTAATTGCGCGGTCATGCAATGCTGTAACCAAACGAAATTTGCGTCCTTTTCTTCCCACAAATAGAGCTTTCTTTTGATGGTATTTGATCACCTCTGCCGTTTTTATTTTTTGCGCTATACACGGAAAAAGACCGAAAATTTTGAAAAAAAATGATATTTTCTACTTTTTGTTCTAAAAAAAATCCAATAAACTCAATTTTAGTCATACATTTAGGCCAAAATGTATTTGGCCACATGTCTTTGGTAAAAAAAATGTCAATAAGTGTATATTTATTGGTTTGCGCAAAAGTTATAGCGCCTACAATCTAGGGTACATTTTCTGGAATTTACACAGCCTTTAATTTATGACTGCCTATGTCGTTTCTTGAGGTGCTAAAATGGCAGGGCAGTACAAAACCCCCACAAATGACCCCATTTTGGAAAGTAGAAACCCCAAGGAAATTGCTGATAGGCATGTTGAGCCCATTGAATATTCATTTTTTTTGTCCCAAGTGATTGAATAATGACAAAAAAAAAAAAAAAATTACAAAAAGTTGTCACTAAATGATATATTGCTCACACAGGCCATGGGCATATGTGGAATTGCACCCCAAAATACATTTAGCTGCTTCTCCTGAGTATGGGGATACCACATGTGTGGGACTTTTTGGGAGCCTAGCCGCATACGGGGCCCCGAAAACCAATCACTGCCTTCAGGATTTCTAAGGGCGTACATTTTTGATTTTACTCCTCACTACCTATCACAGTTTTGAAGGCCATAAAATGCCCAGATGGCACAAACCCCCCCAAATGACCCCATTTTGGAAAGTAGACACCCCAAGCTATTTGCTGAGAGGCATGTTGAGTCCATGGAATATTTTATATTTTGACACAAGTTGCGGGAAAGTGACAATTTATTTATTTATTTTTTTTTTTTTGCACAAAGTTGTCACTAAATGATATATTGCTCACACAGGTCATGGGCATATGTGGAATTGCACCCCAAAATACATTCTGCTGCTTCTCCTGAGTATGGGGATACCACATGTGTGGGACTTTTTAGGAGCCTAGCCGCGTACGGGACCCCGAAAACCAATCACCGCCTTCAGGATTTCTAAGGGTGTACATTTTTTATTTCACTCTTCACTGCCTATCACAGTTTCGGAGGTCATGGAATGCCCAGGTGGCACAAACCCCCCCCAAATGACCCCATTTTGGAAAGTAGACACCCCAAGCTATTTGCTGAGAGGCATGGTGAGTATTTTGCAGCTCTCATTTGTTTTTGAAAATGAAGAAAGACAAAAAAAAAAATTTTTATTTTCTTTTTTTAATTTTCAAAACTTTGTGACAAAAAGTGAGGTCTGCAAAATACTCACTATACCTCTCAGCAAATAGCTTTGGGTGTCTACTTTCCAAAATGGGGTCATTTGGGGGGGGTTGTGCCACCTGGGCATTCCATGGCCTCCGAGACTGTGATAGGCAGTGAAGAGTGAAATCAAAAATTTACGCCCTTAGAAAGCCTGAAGGCGGTGCTTGGTTTTCGGGGTCCCATACGCGGCTAGGCTCCCAAAAAGTCTCACACATGTGGTATCCCCGTACTCAGGAGAAGCAACAGAATGTATTTTGGGGTGTAATTTCACATATTCCCATGGCATGTTTGAGCAATATATAATTTAGTGACAACTTTGTGCAAAAAAAAAAAAAAAAAAAAAAATTTGTCTCTTTCCCGCAACTTGTGTCACAATATAAAATATTCCATGGACTCGACATGCCTCTCAACAAACAGCTTGGGGTGTCTACTTTCCAAAATGGGGTCATTTGGGGGGGTTTGAACTGTCCTGGCATTTTATGCACAACATTTAGAAGCTTATGTCACACATCACCCACTCTTCTAACCACTTGAAGACAAAGCCCTTTCTGACACTTTTTGATTACATGAAAAAATTATTTTTTTTTTGCAAGAAAATTACTTTGAACCCCCACACATTATATATTTTTTTAAAGCAAATGCCCTACAGATTAAAATGGTGGGTGTTTAATTTTTTTTTTTCACACAGTATTTGCGCAGCGATTTTTCAAACGCATTTTTTGGGGAAAAAACACACTTTTTTACATTTTAATGCACTAAAACACACTATATTGCCCAAATGTTTGATGAAATAAAAAAGATGATCTTAGGCCGAGTACATGGATACCAAACATGACATGCTTTACAATTGCGCACAAACGTGCAGTGGCAACAAAATAAATACATTTTTAAAAGCCTTTAAAAGCCTTTACAGGTTACCACTTTAGATTTACAGAGGAGGTCTACTGCTAAAATTACTGCCCTCGATCTGACCGTCGCGGTGATACCTCACATGCATGGTGCAATTGCTGTTTACATTTGACGCCAGACCAACGCTTGCGTTCGCCTTAGCGCGAGAGCAGGGGGGACAGGGGTGCTTTTTTTTTTTTTTTTTTTTTCTTTATTATTTTTTTGCTTTTTTATCTTATTTTAAAACTGTTCCTTTCATTTTTTTTTTTTTTTAATCATTTTTACTGTTATCTCAGGGAATGTAAATATCCCCTATGATAGCAATAGGTAGTGACAGGTACTCTTTTTTGAAAAAATTGGGGTCTATTGGACCCTAGATTTCTCCTCTGCCCTCAAAGCATCTGACCACACCAAGATCGGTGTGATAAAATGCTTCCCCAATTTCCCAATGGCGCTATTTACATCCGGCGAAATCTAAGTCATAAAATGCTCGTAGCTTCCGGTTTCTTAGGCCATAGAGATGTTTGGAGCCACTCTGGTCTCTGATCAGCTCTATGGTCAGCTGGCTGAATCACCGGCTGCATTCTCAGGTTCCCTGTTGAGACAGGAGAGCCAGAGAAAAACACGGAAGACGATGGGGGGGTCATTCTCTCCCACTGCTTGTAAAAGCAGTCTAGAGGCTAATTAGCCGCTAGGATTGCTTTTACATGAAAGCCGACTGCTGGCTGAAAAGAATGATACCAAGATGATACCTAAACCTGCAAGCATCATTTTGGTATAACCACTCAAAGTCGTGAATGCTGTACCTGAAGACAAAAATATGGCTAACAATAAAGCACAGTAAACGGTAAAGTATAAAAAATTGCATACCTGAAAAGCAAACATGATAAAACATAATAACAATAAAACATTGCAGAATAGAATACAGTAAAAAAGAGCAGAACAATAGAGAGAATAGAGAGAGAGAGAATAGAGAGAGAACAATAAAACGACAACTATTATTTTTTATTTTATATTTTTGTTTGTGTTTTTTTTTTTTTTTACACTTTTTTTGTAACTGTAACTTTTATAACTGTAACCGGTTCCAGGTTCGGGTCTCTCAAAATGCGATGGCATCTTGGGAGACCCTGTGAAAGTGTGCCTAGTCTGTGCAATGCTGTACCCTACGCTAATACTCAGCTAGTGAATGGTAGCGTTCAAAACATTCACCAATGCAAAGACCAGGATTATCAGGACAGGAGGGACAATAATAGCGGGTGTCACGCCTATATCCGCGCTTACTGCAGACACGACATCTTTTTTGGGGGAGTTCATTGGGTAGGGGTACTAGGGGGAGGACATAAAGAAAATGCCTCTCATGCAGCCGACTGCATTTGGTTGGGGATGTGAATGGGGGAAGTACGGGCGCTGCAGAAGTGGTGGGTTCCCAATTAGGATTGGCGAATGCAGCAGGAAGGGCACTATGGGCACGACGGGCCTGTGTTTGTCTTCTTTGTGGCAGCGGGACACTACTTGTGCTTGCCACCTCACCAGCTTGAACTGCACTTATGGGACTCGCCACGTCACCAAGTGTTACTGCAGTGCTGGTTTGACTACGACCGGGGTGTACTAGGCCGCTGGTGCTTGCCAGTTCACCAAAACGCTACCAAAAAAACTGTTAGCGATCGCAAGGATCAGGCCTGACTCTGCGAATGCTGCAGTTATGCGTTTAGTGTTTTGTAAGTGACAGTGATCGATCGATACTGCACTTGGGTGGGCTGGGCTGGGCCGGGCGGAGGGGCAAAACGCAGGTGCTAGCAGGTATCTGGGCTGATCCCACTAACACTGCGTTTTTGGGAACCCTAAACTGCTGGGGATGCCAGTATAGATCTGATCGGATCAGATCAGATATTGATCAGTTCAGATACTATACCACTAAGGGAGGTGTACGGTGCGTGCGTGGGTGTTAGCGCTACTGGCACTAACCTGACGCTGCCTGGGGCTGGTGCTTGCCAGTTCACCAAAACGCTACCAAAAAAACTGTTAGCGATCGCAGGGATCAGGCCTGACTCTGCGAACACTGCAGTTATGCGTTTAGTGTTTTGTAAGTGACGGTGATCGATCGATACTGCACTTGGGTGGGCTGGGCCGAGCCGGGCGGAGGGGCAAAACGCAGGTGCTAGCAGGTATCTGGGCTGATCCTGCTAACACTGTGTTTTTGGGAACCCTAAACTGCTGGGGACGCTAGTATAGATCTGATCGGATCAGATATTGATCTGTACAGATACTATACCACTAAGGGAGGCGTATGCTGCGTGCGTGGGTGTTAGCAGTACTGGCGCTAATCTGACGCTGCCTGGGGCGACGCATATCACCGCCGGGCGATCAGGGGGCTAAATCTTTATTCGGCGGGTGCCCTGACACTATAAAAAATAAACAAACTAACCAGAGTCACCCGTAACGGTTATACAGTGATCAGTGGTGAAAGGGTTAACTAGGGGGCAATCAAGGGGTTAAAACATTTATTAGGTAGTATATGGGGGTCCCTGTCGCTATAAAACGCTGACGGCGAACCTAAATATTTACCTCACTAACTAGCATCACCAGCGACACTAATACAGCGATCAGAAAAATGATCGCTTAGCGACACTGGTGACGGGGGGTAATCAAGGGGTTAAAACTTTATTAGGGGGGGTTAGGGGGGTATCCTAGACCTACAGGGGGGTAATACTAACTGTCCTGACACTGTAACTGTCACAAACTGACACCAATACAGTAATCAGAAAAAAAAAAAAAAAAAAAAAAAAACCTGCTGGTGTCAGTTTGTGACAGGGGGGGGGTGATTGGGGGGGGGATCGGGGGGCGATCGGGGGGGGGGATCGGGGTGTTTTGTGTGCCTGGCATGTTCTACTGTGTGTGTGTGTGTTGTGCACTCACATTGCAGTCTTCTCTCCTCGGCCCGGAACGGAAAATACCGAGCCGAGGAGAGATGACATCATTTCCTCTGCCTCTGTGTACAATACAGAGGCAGGGAAATGATCCCATTGGCTGGGAGCGATCGCGAGGGGGGGGGCCACGAATGGATGGCCTCCCCCTCACCTCCGATCGCCGGGGGACATTTGCCGACCGCCGCTGGCACCGGGGGGGGTCCGATCGGACCCCCCACCCGCGGGCAGGCAAGGACGTACATGTAAGTCCTTTTGCCTGCCCGTGCCATTCTGCCGACGTATATAGTCGTGCGGCGCTCGGCAAGTGGTTAAGAAGAGAACACCAGCAATTGTCCGCAGTTAGCTTTAGTTACATACTGTGCACTAGGGATGAGCTTCGCATTCGAGTCGAACCCATGTTCAACTTGAACATCGGCTGTTTGGTCATTTGCCGAATTCTGAATGTTATGGGCCATTTGCGCCAAATTCGTGTGGCGTGTCATGGCCCATAATTCACTGCGGCATCGCAGTGCATTGCTGGCTGATGATTGGCACTATGACCCGCATGCTTGGCCAATCACAGCGCCGTCGGTAAAGAGAGCTGTAATTGGCCAAAGCCACGGTGGCTTTGGCCAATTATGGCTCAGGGGGTTTATAACACGCCCCACACTATATAAGGCCGCCTACACGGCGGCCCTGTGCAGTGTGTTTTGGCGTTCTTAGATAGACAGAGAGACAGTGTCATTTCATTTGAATTAGCTAGATTAGGCAGGACAGTCAGTGAGTTATCTGCACTTACAGTGTATTGTGTATATATATGCATCCCAGGTGTTGCATATATATATATATATATATATATATACACTGTATTCAGTTTAGCTAGATACGTTCCTGTTATCTTCCTACTGACAGGCAGGCTTGTCTTGTTACAGTATTTACAGCTACCTGAAGAAAATTGCTGGTGTTCTTTTGATCCTATTAGTACCACAGTCAGGCAGCTAGACTATTTACAGTTAGTGTAGTGCGTCCTCTTCACAGTGTTCAGCTAAAACTACAAGTTAGTGTAGTGAGACCTCTGCACAGTGTTCAGCTAAAGCTACAAGTTAGTTTAGTGTAACCTCTGCACAGTGTTCAGCTAAAGCTACAAGTTAGGGTAGTGCGTCCTCCTCACAGTGTTCAGCTAAAACTACAAGTTAGTGTAGTGAGACCTCTGCACAGTGTTCAGCTAAAGCTACAAGTTAGTGTAGTGCGTCCTGCTCACAGTGTTCAGCTAAAACTACAAGTTAGTGTAGTGTGACCTCTGCACAGTGTTCATCTAAAGCTACAAGTTAGGGTAGTGCATCCTGCTCACAGTGTTCAGCTAAAACTACAAGTTAGTGTAGTGTGACCTCTGCACAGTGTTCAGCTAAAACTACAAGTTAGTGTAGTGAGACCTCTGCACAGTGTTCAGCTAAAGCTACAAGTTAGTGTATTGCGTCCCCCTCACAGTGTTCAGCTAAAGCTACAAGTTAGTTTAGTGTGACCTCTAAACTAACGCTAAAGCTACAAGTTAGTTTAGTGCATCCTCCTCACAGTGTTCAGCTAAAACTACAAGTTAGTGTAGTGCGACCTCTGCGCAGTGTTCAGCTAAAGCTACAAGTTAGTGTAGTGCTTCCTACTCACAGTGTTCAGCTAAACCTACAAGTTATTTTTTTGTGAGCTCTGCACAGTGTTCAGCTAAAGCTACCTGTAGAAGGTTGGTGGTGTTTTCCTGACCCTATCACTACCACAGGCAGCTAAATAAGCTCCAAGTTATTTTTTGGCGAGCTCTGCACAGTGTTCACCTAAAGCTACCTGTAGAAGGTTGGTGGTGTTTTCCTGATCCTATCACTACCGCAGGCAGCTAAATAAGCTCCAAATTATTTTTTAGCGAGCTCTGCACAGTGTTCACCTAAAGCTACCTCTAAAAGGTTGGTGGTGTTTTCCTGATCCTATCACTACCGCAAGCAGCTAAATAAGCTACAAGTTAGTTTTTTGCGAGCTCTGCAGTGTTCAGCTAAAGCTACCTGTAGAAGGTTGGTGGTGTTCTCATACTACAGGCAGGCAGTTGATTTTGCTAGCTGCAGTATCAGTACATATAAATATATATATATATATATATATATATATATATATATATATATATATATATATATATATATATATATATATCCCAACTTAGTGCAGCTACAAGCCATTAGTATGTCTGGAAGGCCAACAAGGAGAGGCAGACAGTCACAAGCCAATAAAAGAGGGCAAGCAGGCTCTGTGTCTAGAGGCAACAGTGCTGGTCGTGGAGACGGTGCATTCTCATCAGCACATGGCCGTGGGTCACGCTTGGCCTTTTTTTCGGCAGCTGGCTGTGTTTAGCCACAACATGCGGAAGACTTGGTTGAGTGGATGACCAAGCCATCCTCATCCTCCTCATCCTCTCTCGCCCATGCTCAGGGTACTTTGTCTGGCAAAGCAGCGGCCTCTTCCCTCGGCTCAATGTCATCAGTGACTCCTTCTTTAGCCCCACCATGTCCTCCTGAAGAGTCCCTTGAACCGTTTGACCACAGTGTTGGGTACATGCTCCAGGAGGATGCCCAGCGTTTGGAAAGCTCTGATGATGATACTGAGCTAGATGAAGGCAGTAACGTGAGCACGGACAGAGGGGGTGCCCAAGAAGGACAGAAATCTGGCAGTCATGCTCCCCCTGCTGCAGCATACTGCCAGGTTTGCTCCAGTGATGAGGAGGGAGGGAATGATGAGGTCACTGACTCAACGTGGGTGCCTGATAGGAGAGAGGAGGAGGACGCGGCACATCCCCATGGCAGGATGCCCTCCAGGGGCCAGCCTAAGGGTAGCACACTGACTGCATCACACCCAAAGCTCTGCATGTGCAGGGCGCTGCAGTCTCTGCGTGTTATTCAAAAAGTTCTTTGGTGTGGGCCTTTTTTGAGACGAGTGCATCAGATCGCACCGCTGCTATTTGCAACATATGTCTCAAGCGTATCTCGCGTGGCCAAAACATCTCCCGCTTGGGCACCACAAGCTTGACCAGACATATGTTGACCTGCCATGCAGTTCGTTGGCAAGCGTATTTAAAAGACCCACACCAAAGAACAAAGAGGACCCCTCCTTGCTCCTCATCAGCTGAGATCTCTAACCCATCTATACCTTCAGTTCTCTCTGAGACCTGCACTGAGAGGAATGAAGGTGTAGAATTAGGTGTGTCACAGCCAAGTACTTGTGGGCAATCTGCTTTCGGTACACCGACGTCAGATTGTACCAGGCAAATTTCCCTGCCCCAGATGCTGCACCGCCGAAAGAAGTTCGCTCCCAGCCATCCACATGCCCAACGGTTGAATGCTAGCTTGGCAAAATTTCTAGCACTTCAACTGCTGCCTTTTCAGTTGGTAGACTCTGTCCCCTTCCGTGAGTTTGTGGAATGTGTGGTTCCTCAGTGGCAGGTATCCAAACGCCACTTTTTCTCACGGAAGGCGATTCCGATTCTCTACCGGCATGTGGAAGGCAATGTCTTGGCTTCGCTGGACAGGGCGGTCAGAGGTAAGGTTATTATAACCATGAGGTTATGTCTCATGGTCCAGCAGGCATGGACAGGAACGTACCTAAGTTTCACCGTGCATTGGGTGACTCTGCTGGCAGCTGGGAAGGATGCAGGACAAGGTGCAGTAGGGGTGGAGGTTGTTCCACCACCACGCCTCCAAAATGCAACTACTAATGATTGTGACACACCTCTCTCCTCCACCCCCTCCTCTTCTTCTTCCTCTATGGCCTCTTCCTGTGCTTTGTCCTCGGAACCAGCGGTGCTCCGTAGCCGTTCAAGGGGCTACGCAAGTATGCAGGCCAAAAGATGCCATGTGGTGCTTGAGCTGGTGTGCTTGGGGGACAGGAGCCACACTGGGGCAAAGGTTCTGTCAGCTCTGCAGGGGCAGGTTCAGAGGTGGTTGACGCCACGCCAACTTAAGGCAGGAATGGTAGTTTGCGACAATGGCACCAACCTCCTCTCTGCCCTCCGACAGGGACAAATGACCCATGTGCCCTATTTGGCTCACGTCCTTAACTTGGTGGCGCAGCAGTTCTTAGGCAGGTACCCGGGCTTACAGGATGTCCTGAGGCAGGCCAGGAAAGTCTGTGTGCATTTCCACCGGTCATATAATGCCAGTGCTCGGCTGGCAGACCTCCAAAAGGAGTTTAACCTGCCCAAGAACCGCCTAATCTTTGACATGCCCACCAGGTGGAACTCAACGTTGGCCATGCTGCAGCGGCTGCACACGCAGCAGAGGGCCATCAATGAGTACCTGTGCGACTATGGCACCAGGACAGGGTCAGGGGAGCTTGTTTTTTTTCCCCACGCCAGTGGGCCTTGATCAGGGATGCATGCACTGTCCTGTCACCATTTGAGGAGGCCACGAGGATGGTGAGCAGTGACAGTGCATGCATCAGTGACACTGTCCCCCTTGTCCACCTGTTGGAGCACACGCTGCGTGGAATAATGGACAGGGCACTTGAGGCAGAACAGAGGCAGGAAGAGGAGGACTTCCTTAGCTCTCAAGGTCCCCTTTATCCAGACAGTGTTCCTGAATGCCCGCCGATCACACAGGAAGAGGATGAGGACGAGGAGGAGGATTGTGTCAGTATGGAGGTGGAATCTGGCACTCAGCATCAGCAGCAGTCTTTAAGGGATCAGTCCCAAGAAACAGATGGACTTGTACGTGGCTGGGAGGAGGTGGCTGCGGACCATGTTGTCCCTAGTGACCCAGAGGACTCCGGACCGAATGCCTCAGCAAACCTACGCTGCATGGCCTCCCTGATCCTTCAAAGACTGCTTAAGGATCCTCGTATTCGTGGTATCAAGGAGAAGGACCAATACTGGCTGGCAACCCTCCTTGATCCACGTTACAAGGGTAAGGTTGTGGACCTAATCTTGCCATCGCAGAGGATGAAACATCTTCGGGAGGCCTTGCAGAAAGGTCTGTGCAACGCGTTCCCAGAGACTGGGAGGTTACAAACTCCTGTTTCTGGACAACGTGTTACTGAGGCTTTTGTCAGTCAAAGAAGGAGCGGTGGAGAAGGTGGCCGTCTGACCGATGCGTTCAGACAATTTTTTGGTCCGCAGCCCCAAGGTATGATCGGTTCCAGCAACCATCGCCAGCGTCTGTTTTACATGGTGCAGGAATACCTAGGGGCAAGATCTGACTTGGACACCTTTCCCACCGAAAATCCTCTGGGTTACTGGGTCTTAAGGATGGATCACTGGCCAGAGCTTGCACAGTATGCAATTGAGCTACTGGCCTGTCCTGCATCCAGCGTTCTTTCGGAACGCACATTCAGTGCTGCTGGAGGCTTTGTAACTGATCACAGGGTGCGTCTGTCCACCGGCTCGGTCGATCGACTGACATTCATAAAAATGAATAATTTTTTTTGAAATCTCAGATCCCTTCAAAGACTGCCTATGCTGATGCTGAGTGACTATCCTGAGTAATTATCCTCTTCCTCCTCAATGATCACGCTGATAGCTTGTAAGAACATTTTTGGTTCTGGGCGCCACCACCAGTGCCTAAGGACCCATTTTTCAACCGCGTGTAATTACAATTTTTGCTGCAATACTTTGCAGCAGGGCTCTTTCCTGCGCTCCAACTAGAGTATCTGTGAGGGGATACAGTGTTGTGGCACCAGCACCAGTGCCTAAGGCCCAATTTTTCTGCCCCTGTTTAACAGGGGCTTGTAATTACAATTTTTAGATGCAATACTTTGCAGCAGGGCTCATTCCTGAGCTCCAACTAGAGTATCTTTGAGGGGTTGCAGTGTTGTGGCACCAACACCAGTGCCTAAGGCCCAATTTTTCAGCCCCTGTTCAACAGGGGCTTGTAATTACAATTCTTGATCTAATGTTTCACAGCAGGGCCCGTTTCTGCGCCCACCAAGAGCGAGTGAGGACTTACAGTGTTGTGGCACTAGCACCACCACCACCAAAGGCACAATTTTTCTGCCCCTGTTCAACAGGGGCATGTAATTACAATTCTTGATCTAATATTTCACAGCAGGGCCCTGTGAGGGCTTACAGTGTTGTGGCCACAACAACACCTAAGGCCCAAATTTCTGCTGAGTATATAGGGCAGGCCCCTACTTTCAAACATCCAACTTACAAACGACTTTTACTTGCAAACAGAAGGAGACACTAATCCTTGTTTCACAAAAAAACCCAAATTTTCAAAAAACATTTGTCATTAGGACAATAAAATGAGGTGAAATCTTCTGAAGAGGAGCACAGACAGCAAAACAAATGTCACAGGGGTGATAACCCTTCCCTATGTTTTCCAAAAAGCTTAAAATAGATTTTTTGGCTGGAACTAAACACGTTAACTCCCCTGGCGGTATTCCCGAGTCTGGCTCGGGGTGGTTTTTTCATACCAAAAGCGGTATCCCCGAGCCAGACTCGGGACTGCATTGCAGGATCCAGGAAGAGTTTACTTACCTTATCTCCTGGATCCTGCGATGTCTCCCCTCTGTGATCGGCGAGCCGCTGTGTCTCGCTCGATTCACAGTGCCGAGCTCCGTTCCCTGCGAGCGTTGCGACGCACGGGGACGGAGTTCGGCGGCAAATTCAAAAAGTGAAACACACAGTACAGATACAGTATTCTGTAATCTTACAGATTACAGTACTGTATCAAATAATGACACATCCCCTTTGTCCCTAGTGGTCTGCCCAGTGTCCTGTATGTAATTTTATATATAAAAACTGTTCTTTCTGCCTGGAAACTGGAGATTGTCCATAGCAACCAAAACTGTCTCTTTACATCAAAAGTGGCTTTAGACCAGCTAGAAAACAGCGATAATAAAATAGAATCACTCACAGAATTGAGCAATAGTGATTTGTGGGGAGATCCGTCATCAAACACTAAAAGTAATGAAAGTGACAATTCTGCAAATGAGCAAATTTCAATGTTTTTGATTTGATTACATTATTGAATATTTTTTATTATTATTATATTATTATTTGTTATAATTATTTATAGTTATTTATTATATTATAATTTTTTATTTCCTTTTTCAAACTTTATCATACCCGAGATGTCTACTAGACTCTTGTTTGGACAGATTTAAGTGAACTATTCCTAAGAATTACAGCCCTACAATATAAAACGCCAAATTTCTGTGCAAAATAATGGTACCGCTTTCAGCACCTAAAATCTGAAATAATCATACCGCCAGGGAGGTTAAAAATGTACCAAATTACAAACAGATTCTACTTAACAACAAACCTACAGTCCCTGTCTTGTTTGCACCGCCTGTATACTGCTGTTCAGAGTATATAGGACCTGGTAAACCCACACCTTTCCTTTTTTTAATTTAGGTGCGGGGTTCCCCTTAATATCCATAGAAGACCCAAAGGGCCTGGTAATGGACTGGGGGCTTATGCTGTTTGTCTCACTGATTTTCCTCCATATTGCCAGGACCCAACATTACATTAAACCCGCAAGCAGTTTTATTTTTTTAATTTAATTTTTTTTTTGCTACTTCAGCGTTTACAATGAGAGGGTTTAAATCACTGTATTATGGCTCATTTTTTCCCATCTCGTTATCGTCACATCATAGTAGCGTAAATATAACTTTCTTATTTTCTGTTTTAAGAAATCTTTAGTTATTCTTAACACTCTTAAAAAACCCTCAACTGCCACTAAGCCCAATAAACAACTTAAATACCCATATTCCACCTCCCCTCCCCCTCAACTTACCCCCCTTCCGTCCCGCAGTCATGCTTCCACTAATACATGCATTCCTTATATGAACTTCTCGGCAAATCTCCCTGTTCTTTTAAAGGATCGCCACTTCACCCACTTTGCTCCCTCCAGATCTTCTTCATTCAAAGTATCTTCAGCCTCGTCTGCCTCTAAGATATAAATTTCATTAACCCTAATTAACCAATCTCGAATGCTTGGGCCCTCCATCTCTTGCCATTTTTTTGGTATTAAACTTTTTGCCGCATTTAGAAGAACTGGAGTTAGAGAAACGTTGTACTTACCAATATGACCTTCAGTCCCATGGAACAAACACACCCAAGGATCTTCCCTGATCTCAGTACCCGTTATCTCCTGTATTATCTTAAGCACCTCTTGCCAGAATCTTTTAATAACTGGGCATTCCCACCAAAGGTGGACCATTGTTCCCCTGGTGGAGCACCCCCTCCAACAGTTTCCAGAAGCTTCCGGTTGCATCTTATTCACTCTAACTGGTGTCATGTACCATCTGGCTAGGCATTTGAAATTTGATTCTATCATTCTCGTATCTACTGCCGATTTGTGTGTTGCAATTAGAATAGCTTCCCAAGTCGCACCACTAAATATAGGTCCCAACTCGGATTCCCATTTAATACAGTATAACGGTTTCGCTCCTTCACACTCATCCCGCACTATTTTATATAATTCTTTTGTTTTCTTTATAACTCTATTCTTCAAAAACAATTTCTCCAGAGGCCTAAGATTCTCCTTATCTCTAATTGGGCCGGGGAGGCTTTTGATAAAAGTCGTGAGCTGGTTGTACTGCCATGTGTCTATATTCATTAGATCCTTGAGTGGGGTTAACTCCTGAAAAGTGACAATTTTACAGTTTTTTGTAATATCCAACAATTGTGCCTCTTTATTTCTTATCCAGTTCCCCCCCAATTCCCTCAACCCAGGCAGAAAAAACTTGTTCTCCTTTAAATAAATGGTGAATTAAACTCCCAAACCTTTTGTTTATGTAACTGATCCCAAAACTTTAAAGTGTAACGTGTTATAATATGTGCATTCGGACCTAGCTTCCTAAAGTGTGGAGGATTCCAAATTAATTGGTGTAGTTTTGCGTTGCTCATGTCTTTTTCTAATTTTACCCATCTTTTTTCTATCGGTTCCTTACCCCATTCTAACACTCGTGATAATACTATCGCTCTGTGGTATTTTTTAAAGTCTGGAAGAGCCAGCCCACCCTGTGCTTTGTCCCTACTCAGGACCTTATAGGCAATCCATGGTTTCTTATTCTTCCATAAAAATCTGGTAAGAATATTGTTCAGGACCCTAAAGAAAGACTGTGCTAATGGGATTGGGAGTAGCTGCATTTTATACAAGATCTTCGGGCCAGGGTCATTTTAACAGTATTAACTCGACCTAACCAAGAGATTGGTAGATGCATACTTTTTCTCGTTTCCTGCTTGATCTCGTCGAGGAGAGGAATAAAGTTTAAGCGGTATAATTTCTTTAGAGAATTTGCTAATGCAACTCCCAAATAACCTATTTTTTTTTTCCACGGAAAATGGAAATTTTTCTTGAGTTTAGTTGCCTCTCGTCCGTCGATATTGATGTTTAAAACAACCAATTTACTAAGGTTGACCTTGTATTTTGAGAGCTCCCCATATCTCCTCAAAGTAGCCAGGAGATTGGGGAGTGAGATCCTCGGATTAACTATGTAAAACAATACATCATCGGCAAATGCCAAGAGCTTATGTACATCTCCCTCCACCGCGCATCTGCATATATCCGGATTTTTCAGGATCACAGCTAGTAAGGGTTCCAGGGTTAGGACAAACAGAAGGGGGGACAGGGGGCAGCCCAGCCTGGTCCCGTTTTCCATCCTAAACTCCGCCGATGATATACCGTTCACCTTAACAAATGTCGAGGGAGATTTGTACAGTGCTTTAATCCAGTTCAGCATGGTGTCACCCAAACCAACTGCCCTCAATGTCCTCAACATGAACCCCCAGTCTACTCTGTCGAAGGCTTTTTCCGCATCAATTGACAGCAGCAGACTGGGGGTCCCCCTTGCTTTCATCGCATCCATGACCAGGAGTGACCTAACGCAGTTATCCCTCCCCTCTCTCCCTGGTATAAAAACCCGTCTGGTTTGGATGAATCCGGTACGTCATTTTTTCCCTCAATCTACTGGCTAGTACCTTGGCGTATAATTTACTATCAGCGTTAAGCAAAGCTATCGGCCTATAGCTCGAGCACAGCGAGCTATCTTTCCCATCCTTAGGTATTAAAGTAACTGATGCCGTCAGTTCCCCCTCACAAAACTCCTCCTGGCCCCCTATCTTATTCCAAATCTGACAGAGCTTGGGGATCAGGGACTCCTTAAATTTTCTGTAGAAATAGGAGGTAAAACCATCCGGCCCTGGACTCTTTCCAGAGGGAGATGCTTTCAAGGCCCTCTCGATCTCTTCTACAGTGATCGGACCCTCCAATTCTTTTGCCTCGCTGTCCGAGAGGCTTGGTAAACCTGCCTCCTTTATAAACTCATCTATCATTTCCTCTCTTTCCAGGGTATTTGCCTCGCCTTGTCTAACCTTATAGAGGGATGCAAAATAGCTCTGAAATTCTTCAGCTATGTCTCTGGAAGTGTATTTAGGTACCCCTTTTTTATTTTGAATCCTATCTATAAAGTTGGTGCCCCCTTTCTTTTTTAATACTGTTGCCAAATGCTTCCCCACCTTATTACTCCATCTGAATCTATCTTTTAAGTTTTTATTTAGAATACGTTTAGAATCTAATTCCATTAAATCTTTTAGCTCTTCTCTTTTAGATATTAGTTGATGCAGGAATGAATTATGGCCCACATTAGCTGACTTATGTAATTGTTCAAGATGATATATTTCTTCAATTAATTCTGTTTTCCTCTTTATGTTTTCTTTTTTCTCCTTGGCTCCTAATGAAATCAATATGCCCCTTATATATGGTTTTCAGTCCTCCCAGAGGACTGATCCAGAAATCTCCCCGGTGTCGTTTATCAAGAAGAACCCATCGATTTCCTCCTGTATTTTACTGCAGACATTTGGATTCTCGATAAGCTTTTCATCCAAATGCCGGGATCCCCACCTTCATCAGGACTGGAGCGTGGTCTGACAACGTGGTGACTCCAATTTTCATTGCCTTGACATAGTCAAGTAATCTATGGTCTACCATAAAATAATCGATCCTGGAGTAAGACCCATGGACTGAGGAAAAAAAAATATAATCCTTAACCTTCGCATGTTGTACCCTCCATGCGTCAATCATCTGGCAATTATGCAATTTCTGTCCTATTTTTTTTAAGAGTTTCCTACTCGCTCTCTGTGAACCAGCTGTACTATCCAATAGTGGATCTAAGCAAAAATGTAGGTCTCCTGCCAAAATCACCTCCCCTGCCCTGAAATCTGACAACTTATTCAGGACCTGAAGCAGGAATGCAACTGGGTTGTTATTTGGGCAGTAGACGTTTACCAGGGTAAAAACCCTTTCTCCCACCCTCACCTTCAAAAAAAGATAGCGGCCCTCCATATCTGCACTCCTCTCCAAGAGCGCAAACCTGGTCCTTTTTGAAAACCCAATTGCTACCCCTTTGGCCCTCTTGATAGGAGAATTGCTATAGAACCAGTTGGGGAAGCAATTGGAGAATAGTCTGATATGTGAGTCCTGTGAGAGGTGTGTCTCCTGGAGAAACACTATGTCTGCCTTGAGTTGCTCTAATTCTCTTAGTACTTTGTGCCTCTTAAGGGGGGAGTTCAACCCTTTAACATTATAAGTAATACAAGTGAACTCTGTCATTTAGTTTTTAAATAGAACTGCATAATAATGGCATATGTTGTTCTTTGAACCCTTATACGTAGCCTCTGCAGGACCAAAACCTCCCCCCTCCCCCTCAAAATCCCCCCTCCCTAAACCACCCTACCCACCTCTCCCCCCCAAACTTCCCCCCCAACACCCACCGCATGCCCTACCCACCATCCCCCCTCTCCCTGCCTGCCTATACCTGGCAGCAAGCCCGCAGCAGAAAAATACCATATTTCTCCACATGCGATCAGCCAGACCATTGGGGTGTGACTCTAACGACAGATCGCCACGGTCGTCCTGCTCCCCCCATTAAGTAGAAAGGGGGGAGGGAACATAGCGAGCGGGCGGCCAGGGGACCGCCAATCCCCCCACACAAGGCGCCACCCCTCCTCCCAAAAACCCCCACCACCCCCCGTCCCCCCTCACTATTTCAGAATCACTAATCCAATTCCGTCATCTATTATCTTTAGGAGTCTGACCGCCAGCTGAAGCATCTTCCTGTTAGTTAGACAAAATTGGAACAGGAATGTCGAGCAAGTTCTCTATGTGTTTCAGTCTGACTGTTCTACCCGCTTTCACTACATTCAATGAAGTGGGGAAGCCCCAGCTATATTTCATATTTGCCTTCCTCAGTTCTTCCAGGAGGGGTCTTAGCTGCCTTCTCCTGGCCAGAGTCCCTGCCGAAATATCGGCAAAGAACTGAATCTCTGCCCCATCAAATTTTACAGGTTGTGCTTTCCTGAGATTACTCCAAATTCTTGCTTTATCTTCATAGCGGTGAAACCTAATGACGTCTCTAGGTTTATCTTCACTGACGCTTGGGGGTTTCCTTAGCCTGCGGACCCTATCAATCTTCAGTTCTTCATTTGGGCCTCTGTCTAAAATTGGATTGAAGATAGCTTTCATTTTAGAGGGCAGGTCTTCACCGTGTTGTTCTGGTAAGGCACGCAGCCTCAGATTTTGTCTGCAACTTTGGTTTTCTTGCTCTTCTAATTTATAAAGAATGTCTCATTGGACCAATTGCATATCCTTTACTTGTTGTTTTAGGTCGGCTATTTCTTTATTCTGTTTCTCTGAGGCCTCCTCCACTAATTTCACTCGCTTCAGCAAGTGGCCCATGTCAGTTCTAACATTGTGGATTTCTGTTTTAATTACAGTTTCTAATTTAGTGAACATCTCCAGGAGTTCAGATTTTGTTAATAATGCATCCATGGTGCTGTCTTCCACCGTGCAGGGGACTTCCCTTTCCTCCCCGGATTTACCCCCATAAGCCCCTTGGTTCCTCCCTGGTTCTTTCTTCTTGTCCTTACAACTTTGCTGTTTACTTTCTTGAGCTGGGTTCTTTGGGCTTCCCAGATTTGTCTCCTTCAGATACTTCTGGATCGAACTAGAATTTAAGCTCTCTCTTGGCTGCTTCACCTCCGCTCCTCTTTGAGGGCGCCCTCTCATTTTCACTGTCGCTCAATCACCTCCTCTCTCTCTCCCCGCCCGCCAAATTTATTTGCTTCTCTGTTTCTTGGAACCCTGCAAAACCCAGCGTTCTGCAAATCATGCTAAGTCTTTGGAAAAACAGTTCTTTAAGCTCAGATAATTTCAGTACTAACTGCTCTTAATACTCCCTTTAAACGATAATACTCAGGTGGTGAGAGAAAGGAGAAGAAGAGAGAAAAAAAAGAAAATACACAAATAAAAAGGGCAGTCCTCTTTTCCTCTCTTCCCTTATCTTCCTTTAGAGGGGCACAATTTAACATTAAGTGTAACACCATATAGCACCATCTCCTCCATAATTTTTAAGGCATTGATCTATACAGCAACCAAGATAACATTTCACCCATATTTGTAAAGGTAACTTCGGGCATTACATTTCTTTTGATGAGCTTGCTCTCAATCCATAGTTATCAACAGTTATCAATGCGTTACCTGCGATGCCTTCTCCGGGGTTCTATCCGGGGACCCGCTGATGCCCAAACACCTGTCAACTTCTTGCGCTGGGTTCCCACTGAGGCTCTTCAACCTGCCTCCACTTCCATTTCAGGCAGAGCCCTGGTATCGCTGAAGGACAGTGAGTTTCCCCTTTACGAGCTGCTGTAGCTCGCCCTTCTTCTGGGACACACTGCGCCTAGTGTATTGCCAGCCTAACAATAGTCCGGATAAATCACTGGGGAGACAAGGAATTTTACAGGCGGGTGGGGGTGAGGGACGGCTCGGGGACCCTCTTGGAGTGCGGCTCAGACCCAACTTAGGTCCAGTAGGTGAATGGGGAGCGGGAGGGAGAGCCCGCCTCGTGCTTCCTGGCGGCCCGGGATCTCCTGCTAGAAACCGCAGCCGCTGACCTACTTATGGCTCCGGCGGGGCTGTCGGTTCCTTGTCTCGTTGGCAGCTGCCGTTCTCATCCTGAGCTGCTTTGCCGCCGGCTTCCTAGGCTCCGCCATCAGGCCCCTCCCCCGCTACGTGTGCGTCACATCACACACCTGGCACCGCCCGCAAGCAGTTTTAAATGACTTTTTTTCCTTTAAAAATGACATTTTGTGCAGGGACTTTTCTAAGCACGGGAAACACATGCCACTTTACAGGCATACTAGAGACACCCCCCAGGTACGATATTTAAAGGAATATTTCACTTTTTTTAAACTTTCAGCATCATTAAAATCACTGCTCCCGAAAAAACGTCCGTTTTTAAAAGTTTTTTCGCATTGATACATGTCCCCTGGGGCAGGACCCGGGTCCCCAAACCCTTTTTAGGACAATACCATGCAAATTAGCCTTTAAAATGAGCACTTTTGATTTCGAACGTTCATGTCCCATAGACGTCAATGGGGTTCTAACGTTCGTGCGAATTTTCAGTCCGTTCGCAGGTTCTGGTGCAAACCGAACCGGGGGGTGTTCGGCTCATCCCTACTGTGCACAGGATACAGTACACTGACTGAAAATACTGCAGCTGCCTGCCTGTAAGAGCATATTAGGAAGAGAATAACAGGAACGGATCTAGCTAAACTGAATACAGTGTATATATATATAGATATATATATATATATATCTATATATATAACACCTGGGATGCATATATATATATATATATATATATA
The DNA here is from genome assembly GCF_042186555.1 of Aquarana catesbeiana. Lineage (NCBI taxonomy): Eukaryota > Metazoa > Chordata > Amphibia > Anura > Ranidae > Aquarana > Aquarana catesbeiana. The sequence goes on along the minus strand of NW_027362648.1, from coordinate 118,773 downwards.
TATATATATATACACACAATACACTGACTGCAGCTAACTGACTCATCTGCCTGCTCTATTTAACTCAGATGAAATTACACTGTCTCTCTCTCTATCTCTCAGCACGCCGCAACACACTACACAAGGCCAACTTCCAGCTGGTCTTATATAGTGTGGGGCGTGTACTAAATCCCCTGAGGCATAATTGGCCAAAGCCACCCTGCCTTTGGCCAATTATAGCTCTCTGTTCTTACTGCGCTGTGATTGGCCAAAGCATGTGGGTCATAGTGCATGCTTGGCCAATCATCAGCCAGCAATGCACTGTGCCGCAGTGAATTATGGGCCTTGATGCGCCACTCGAATTTGGCACGAATGGCCCATAATGTTCGTAATTCGGCGAACGGTCAAACGGACGATGTTCGAGTCGAACTTACATTCGACTCGAACTCAAAGCTCATCCCTACTCCCTAGACGTACTTGCTCCCCTTTCTACATGCAGAACTAGGCCCCATCTGCCACAACCCTGGCAAACAGATGACACTAGAAGTCTCAAGAGATGCAGCCGTGCTCTTGAGCGAGCATGGTGTAAATCTAAATCCCTGCAAGACTTTACCCTCTACAAATCTGCCCTTCCAAATACAACACCTGCCTCCACACTGCTAAACAAACCTACTACAACACTCTCATTAAAACCCTCTGATCCAAACCTTGTCAACTCTTTTCTACACTTGATTCCTTACTTCACCCCCCCTGCCCCCACCCACCAACTCGCTTAGTGCTCAACAGATTGCCAATCATTTCAAAAGCAAAATCGACACAATTTGCAAGGAAATATCCAGCATTCAACTTCCTCTCCTACCCAACACATCAGGTCCAACACCACACTCAATACTCTCCTCCTTCTGCCCAGTTACCACCGATGAAGTTGATAAACTCCTCTCCATGGCCCACCTCACCACCTGTCCCCTGGACCCTGTCCCCTCACAATTGGTACGACCACCTTCCCACTCTATCCTAAACTCCCTAACCCACATCTTCAACCTCTCCCTCTCCCTTGGCACCTTTCCTTCCCCGTTCAAACATGCACTGGTTACCCCCATACTTAAAAATCCTTCACTAGACCCCACCTGTTTGAATAACTTAAGACCCATTTCCCTGCTCCCATTTGCCTCCAAGTTCATTGAACGCCTTGTCCATGACCGAATGAGTCACTACCTTACGGACAACAACCTTCTTGACCTCCTACAGTCCGTCCTCCGTCCACAACATTCCACTGAAACTGCCCTACTAAAACTCACCAATGACCTACTAACTGCTAAAACCAATGGGCATTACTCAATACTCATACTCTTAGACCTCTCTACTGCCTTTGACAAAGTTGTCCACCTGCTCCTCCTCAGCAAACTACACTCCCTTGGCCTTCGTGATTCTGCTTTATCCTGGTTCTCCTCCTACCTATCTCAGTGCAATTTCAGTGTCACTTACAACTCCATCTCCTCTGCTCCTCTTCCTCTTCCTGTTGGGGTACCCAAGGCTCCGTCCTGGGGCCCCTCCTATTCTTGCTCTATACCTCTTCCCTGGGCCAGTTGATAACCTCCCATGGTTTCCAATACCACCTCTATGCCAATGACACCAAGATTTATCTCTCCACTCCTCAACTCACCCCCTCGATCTCCTCACGGTTCTCAAACTTACTGAATGACATATCGGTATTGATGTCACACCACTTTCTCAAACTCCCGTGGCTTTACCATTAAGATCAACAGCCCAACAATTGGTCCCTCCACACATGCCAGGGTGCTGGGTGTAATCCTTGACTCTGACCTCTCCTTCAGCCCCCACATCCAATCACTGACTAAATCCTGCCACCTTAACCTCCGCAACATCTCCAGAATTCGACCCTTTCTGACTAATGACACCACAAAGCAACTTATTGACTCCTTTATTTTTTCCCGCCTTGACTAATGCAACTCTCTCCATAATGGCCTACCCTTACACAGGCTATCCCCCTTCAGTCTATTATAAATGCTGCTGCTAGACTAATGCACCTCACTAACCAATCCATGACTGCTGCCCCTCTCTGCCAATCCCTTCACTGGCTTCCCCTACCCCACCTTATAAAATTCAAAATGCTAACCACAACATACAAGGCCATCCACAACATCGCCCGCACCTACATCACCAACCTCATCTGCAGATATCACCCAAATTGTCCCCTCCACTCCTCCCAGGACCTCCTGCTCTCTAGCTCCCTTATTACCTCCTCCCATGCTCGCCTTAAGGACTTCTCCAGATCCTCCCCATTGCTCTGGAACTCCCTGCCCTGGTATGTCCGATCAGCCCCTAACCTGTCCACCTTTAGGAGATCCCTGAAAACTCACTTATTCAGGGAAGCCTATCCCACGCCCACCTAACAACTGTCCCTGAGCCACCCTCATCAAAACATTCCCCGCATCTATTACCTTTTGTACCACCACCCCCTCCCTTTAGAGTATAAGCTCTACGAGCAGGGCCCTCCTGTCCCTTCTATATTGAACTGTACTGTAATTGTGCTGTTCCCCCTCTACATTGTAAAGTGCTGCATAAACTGTTGGCACTATATAAATCATGTATAATAATAATAATAATGTAAATATCCAAAGTTCATTGATAAAAACTGCATGGGATTTCTCCACGGGGGAACCCCGAACCAAAATCCAAAATTTAAAAAAATGGCGTGGGGGTCCCCCTAAATTCAACATTGGGAGGGTGCTTTGAGGTAACCCCCTAAAGCACCTTGTCCCCATGTTGATGAGGAGAAGGGCCTCATCCCCACAACCCTTGGTCTGAGGGCGGGGGGCCTTTCGGAATCTGGAAGCCCCCTTTAACAAGGGACCCCCAGATCCCAGCCCCTCCCCTGTGTTAATTGGTAATGGAGTACAAATGTACCCCTACCATTTCACAAAAAAAGAGATGGTTTTTGACAAGTCCTTTATTAATTTCTTCTTCTTTCGGCTTCTTCTTCCATCTTCTTTCTTCTGGTGTTCTTTTGGTGTTCTTCTTCTTCCTCCATCTTCTTCTTCTCCATCTTCTTCTTCTTCGTCCGCTCTTCTTGTCCTGCATCTTCCTCCAGGCTTCTTCTCTGCTCCGTCCGCACGCTCCGCCTCAGTGGGAGTCTTCAGCTGTGTGACGCTTTGCTTCTTCTGACAGTTCTTATATAATGGAGGACGGGGCCACCCGGTGACCCCGCCCTCCTCTGATGCATGGGGAATTCACAGGACTTCCCTGAGGCTTTCCCCGTGTTGTCAGAGGGGGCAGGGTCACCCAGTTACATGACCCGCCCCCTCTGACAACACAGGGAAAGCCTCAGGGAAGTCCCCTGGGGCAGGACCCAGGTCCCCAAACATTTTTATGACAATACCATGTATAGAAGCCTTTAAAATTAGCACTTTTGATTTCTCCCATAGACTTTTAAAGGGTGTTCCGCGGTTTTCGAATTTGCCGTGAACACCCCAAATTGTTTGGTGTTCGGCGAACTGGCGAACAGCCAATGTTCGAGTCGAACATGAGTTTGACTTGAACTCAAAGCTCATCCTTAGTCATAAACTTATTTGCTGATGATTTCATCCTTTTATTGACACACCCACACACCTCCCTCCCACTGGCCCACAAAATTTTGACAGACTTTGGTGCAGTATCTTACTACAAAGTCAATTTCAACAAATCCCTGATACTAGACATGGGAAATCACTACAAGACATCCTACCATATTCATGGAGTAAAAAGGGTATTTCGTATCTAGGTATTACCCTGACCAACACAACTACATCCTTAGCAGATGCCAACCTTAAACCCTTCATCACCAAAATTGAACAACAACTCACAGACATCTCCAAAAGAGAACTATCCTGGTTAGGTAAAATATTGGCATTTAAAATGTCTATCCTTCCACAAATTCTCTACATTTTCCGCTCCCTGCCAATTCCCATTCCACTCCACTACCTCCGCACATTGTCCAAAACCATATGTAGATTCACGTGGGGAGGCAAAAGAGCTAGGTGCCCCCAGAACAACCTTCTCCCACATAAAAGCGTAGGGGGTGCAGGTTTTGCAGATATTTATGACTATCTATGGGCAGCGAGACTAGACCAGCTTAAACACTTTTTCCACACCACAGACGGTCCACTGTGGGTAGAAAAAGAATGATCATCACTCCCGACCAGGAACCCAACCACATTCCTAATGGGTGACATATGGGAACCCTGGGAAACCGGGGGCCTATCACCCTCCATACAAGTATCCCTACAAGCATGGAGATTCCTCCAAAAACTTGACAACAAAGATACACACAAAATAGAGTATAACTTCCCTATAGACCTCTTAGGGGCAAAAATGCCTTTGCTCTCAACCATGACGCTCCGCACACAGGGCATAAAACACATATAAGACTTACTCACAGGACCAACACCAAAATTAGCAGAACAAATAATGACTTAACACAATTACCCAAAAATTTGTTGTTCTCCTGTCTGCGCATTTTCCCACTTCCTAAGGGCACATTCTATACCCAAGCTGAAAATACCAACCAAAGCATGGCACTTCTACACAATTACTCCTCGGCCCGCTAAAGGAATATCGCTTTTCTACAACCTCATTAAAAACAAACAAACATTTAGTAAGTCAGCTGCCATTAGGAGGTGGGAAAAGGATCTTAACACTACCTTCCCTGATGAACAATGGAAACACGTTTTCAAAGAAATCCACAAACATTCCCATTGTGTGAACCACTGGGAAATTATGCTTAAAATTACCAACAGATGGCACTATACGCCCTATAGACTTGCCACCTTTTTTCCAGACACATGCCCCCTCTGTTGGAGAAAATGTGGACAAATTGGTAATCTGTTACACACCTTATGGACATGCCCAAACATAACAAGTCTCTGGAACAAAGCATTCCAACTGATCTCGTCAACCACAGGAATCTTAACAACCCCAAACCCTGCATTAACAATCCTCCACATTGGCATAGAGAAATTTCCTCCAGAAGATAGATCAGTCATCACTCACATACTTCTGGCAACCCGCACCCTTATGCCGCGTACACACGGTCGGACTTTTCGTCTACAAAAGTCCGACAGCCTGTCCGACAGACTTCCGGCGGACTTTCGGCGGACTTGCAGCAGACTTTCTAACGAACGGACTTGCCTACACACGACCACACAAAAGTCTGACGGATTCGTACGTGATGACGTACACCGGACTAAAATAAGGAAGTTCATAGCCAGTAGCCAATAGCTGCCCTAGCATGGGTTTTTGTCCGTCGGACTAGCACACAGACGAGCGGATTTCGGGGTCCGTCGTAGTTACGACGTAAAGATTTGAAGCATGTTTCAAATCTAAAGTCCGTCGGATTTGAGGCTGAAAAAGTCTGCTGAAAGTCCGGAGAAGCCCACACACGATCGGATTACCAGCCAGCTTTAGTCCGTCGGCGTCCGTTGGACTTTTGTAGACGAAAAGTCCGACCGTGTGTACGCGGCATTATACTTAGAAACTGGAAAAACACCTTAGCTATCAACCTATCTGAAGTGATTACGCTAGTTAATAGAAACCACACTTTTGAACGCCTACTGGCTATCAACTCTTTAACATGTAAAAAATTTGACAGTAATTGGAAAATATGGGCTGAAAAACACAATCTCCTAATCTTATTTTATACACAGTATATAATGACTAATTTGTCCTTCTTGTACCCTTTGTACTTGTACTTAAATCTACTGTCAATGTAAGAAAAGTTGCGCTACATTAAATATTTCTTATGTAAGAAATAGTGTGAACCAATACCCTACAGAAAAGCAGGACACACCCGAATCAAGAGTGCACCCTGAGCATCCTATACTCCTTCAGGTAATGTACACATAAATGAATTGTGAAATAAACAAAATAGCGACAGCTGAAAAAAATCATGTGCACATCAATCAATAAATGAAAAACCAATGTCCATAAGACCATTAGTGTCCATATACAAATAAAATAAAATGAGCAGCGTTTTCTTTAGATGTACAGTACCTGACCGCGAGATTGTGTTTCCAGCGCGATACCATCGCGCTGGTTCTCGGCGACAGGGTACTGTGAATGTCGCGCTGGCTCGCTCATCGGGAAAGGAAAACTTTGTTTTCCTTCCGCGATGAGTGACAGGCAGCGCTGACAGCTGTCTAGTATGAATCCTGAAGCGGGAACACCACGCCAAATTTTAAATGAAAAAACCGGCGTGGGTTCCCCCCTCGGGGGCATACCAGGCCCTTAGGTCTGGCATGGATTGTAAGGGGAACCCCCTATGCCGAAAAAATCGGCATGGGGGTCCCCCCCAAGTCCATACCAGACCCTTATCCGAGCACGCAGCCCGGCCGGCCAGGAAGGGGGGTGGGGACGAGCGAGCGCCCCCCCTCCTGAGCCGTACCAGGCCGCATGCCCTCAACATGGGGGGTGGGTGCCTTGGGGGAGGGGGGCGCCCTGCGGCCCCCCCCATCCCAAAGCACCTTGTCCCCATGTTGATGAGGACAAGGGCCTCTTCCCGACAACCCTGGCCGTTGGTTGTCGGGGTCTGCGGGCGGGGGGCTTATCGGAATCCGGGAGCCCCCCTTAATAAGGGGGCCCCCAGATCCCGGCCCCCCACCCTGTGTGAATGAGTTTGGGGTACATGGTACCCCTACCCATTCACCTAGGGAAAAGTGTCAGTATAAAAAAAACACACTACACAGGTTTTAAGAGTAATTTATTAGTCAGCTCCGGGGTCTTCTTCCGACTTCGGGGGGTCTCCTTCCGACTTCTCCCGGTGTTCGGCCTCTTCTCCCGGGCCCCGCCGCTATCTTCTTCCAGCTCTATAGCCAGCGAGGGGCCCGGTCTGTCGCCGCTGTCCTGTCGCCGCTGTCTCGCCGCCGCTGTCTCTCCGCTTCTTCTCTTCTTTTCTTCTTCCCCGATGTTGACACGACGCTCTCTCTGGCTCGAATGCTGTGTGCGAGCTGCGGAGCCATTTATATAGGCGGTGACCCCGCCCCCTTACGACGTCATGGTCCCAGCATGCGCAGGGACTCTGGGGCCACGCCCCCTTATGACGCCAGAGTCCCTGCGCATGCTGGGACCATGACGTCGTAAGGGGGCGGGGTCACCGCCTATATAAATGGCTCCGCAGCTCGCACACAGCATTCGAGCCAGAGAGAGCGTCGTGTCAACATCGGGGAAGAAGAAAAGAAGAGAAGAACCGGAGAGACAGCGGCGGCGAGACAGCGGCGACAGGACAGCGGCGACAGACCGGGCCCCTCGCTGGCTATAGAGCTGGAAGAAGATAGCGGCGGGGCCCGGGAGAAGAGGCCGAACACCGGGAGAAGTCGGAAGGAGACCCCCCGAAGTCGGAAGAAGACCCCGGAGCTGACTAATAAATTACTCTTAAAACCTGTGTAGTGTGTTTTTTTTATACTGACACTTTTCCCTAGGTGAATGGGTAGGGGTACCATGTACCCCAAACTCATTCACACAGGGTGGGGGGCCGGGATCTGGGGGCCCCCTTATTAAGGGGGGCTCCCAGATTCCGATAAGCCCCCCGCCCGCAGACCCCGACAACCAACGGCCAGGGTTGTCGGGAAGAGGCCCTTGTCCTCATCAACATGGGGACAAGGTGCTTTGGGGTGGGGGGGCCGCAGGGCGCCCCCCTCCCCCAAGGCACCCACCCCCCCATGTTGAGGGCATGCGGCCTGGTACGGCTCGGGGGGGGGGCGCTCGCCTGTCCCCACCCCCCTTCCTGGCCGGCCGGGCTGCGTGCTCGGATAAGGGTCTGGTATGGATTTGGGGGGGACCCCCACGCCGATTTTTTCGGCATAGGGGTTCCCCTTACAATCCATGCCAGACCTAAGGGCCTGGTATGCCCCCGAGGGGGGAACCCACGCCGGTTTTTTCATTTAAAATTTGGCGCGGTGTTCCCGCTTCAGGATTCATACTAGACAGCTGTCAGCGCTGCCTGTCACTCATCGCGGGAGCCATCTCGGCGCTGGCTCCTGCGACGGGGCTCGTAGGTGTCAAATCTCGCCGAGAAGTGCGGCGAGATTCACAGAATATCGCGGTCACCTACTGTAATAGAAAAAATATGTGAGTTATAATCCACAGCAGGTATCAAGGTCCAGATATTCAGCCTTAAAATGTCCACAAATGAAAGACAGCTCGATGTAAACTCTGTATGGGCCCCAGGAAGAGGCAAGGTATTGCGAAACATGTAGGGCTGTGAGTTGTGCTGACGCAATCACGCCACATGTGACCTAGTACACGGGTGCTTTTTATTTTTTGTTTTAGCTAGCAGGCTTTTTAGCTATTCATGCACCTTTATACAATTTTTCTGTGCAATATCCCTGTACATGTTGTCTTATGAGCTTTTGCTTATCTAGTTAACATTAAAATGTTGAATTTTAACTTACTACACGACTGGAGTTCCTTTCTGTCTGCTCACTCGTGGCTGGGAGCCCGAGTGTGCTTCTCTTTTCAGATTGGGGACATCCAGCTGCTAAGCATTTAGTGACTTAGTGACCACCTCATTAAAAACAACCTTCTTGATCCCCTTCAATCTGGATTTCGCCCTCAACACTCCACAGAAACTGTTCTTTTAAAACTCACGAATGACCTACTAACTGCAAAAACCAACAGACACTATTCTGTACTCCTACTTCTGGATCTTTCAGCTGCCTTTGACACGGTTGACCACCCCCTCCTCCTCAAAAAACTTTACTCCCTCAATCTCTGTGACTGTGCTCTTCAGTGGCTCTCATCCTACATATTCCAACGTACCTTCAGTGTCACTTACAATTCTACTTCCTCCACTCCTCTTCCCTTCTCTGTCGGGGTCCCCCAAGGTTCTGTTCTTGGACCTCTTTTATTTTCAATCTACACCTCTTCCCTGGGTCAGTTGATAGCCTCTCACGGCTTTCAGTATCATTTCTATGCTGATGACACACAAATCTATCTCTCCACCCCTCAACTCACTCCATCCATCAGTCTCCTCACGCATCACTAATTTACTAACCGACAAATCTGTATGGATGTCATACCACTTCCTCAAACTCAACTTGTCCAAAACTGAGCTTATAATATTTCCTCCCCCACGTGCCTCTTCCCTTGACTTCTCTGTCAAGAGCAATGGCAAAACCATCCTCCCGTCCCCACATGTCAGGGTACTAGGTGTTATCCTGGATTCTGAACTCTCCTTTCGGCCCCACATCCAATCATTTTCCAAAGCTTGCCGCCTCAACCTCCGCAACATCTCTAAACTACGTCCCTTTCTAACCAGTGAAGCCACAAAGCTCCTGATTCACTCCCTGGTTATCTCACGCCTTGACTACTGCAACTCACTCCTCATTGGCTTACCTTTAAATAGACTATCCCCCCTTCAGTCCATCATGAATGCGGCTGTCAGACTCATCAACCTTACAAAACGCTCAGTGTCTGCTACCCCTCTCTGCCAATTCCCCCATTGGCTACCACTCACCCAACTAATTAAATTCAAAATACTACAATAAGTTACAAAGCCATCCACAACTCTGCCCCCAGCTACATCACTAACCTAGTCTCAAAATACCAACCTAATCGCCATCTCCGTTCCTCCCAAGATCTCCTGCTCTCTAGCTCCCTTATCACCTCCTCCTATATCCGCCTCCAGGACTTCTCCTGAGCCTCGCCCATCCTCTGGAATTCCCTACCCCAATCTGTCAGACTGTCTCCAAATTTGTCCACTTTTAGGCGATCCCTGAAAACTTTCCTCTTCAGAGAAGCCTATCTTGCCTCCATCTAACAACTGCACTATTTTCTCCATTAGCTCATCCCCCACAGCTATTACACTTTTGTATAACTTGTCCCTCCCTCCTAGATTGTAAGCTCTAACGAGCAGGGCCCTCTGATTCCTCCTGTATTGAATTGTATTGTACTTGTACTGTCTGCCCTAATGTTGTAAAGGGCTGTGTAAACTGTCGGCGCTATATAAATCCTGTATAATAATAATAAGCATTTACTGCTATCTGGCGAAATCCTCGTGGACCGCTCAAGGCAACCAAAGCACTCGAGATACCAGAGGATTCAAGTGTCCCCGCAGAGGGCTATATCTGTCTGCTCGTATGACCCCGCTCTTTAGGGGGTCCACTAAATGCTTAGCAGCTGGATGTCCCCAATCTGAAAAGAGAAGCACACTTGGGCTCCCAGCCACGAGTGAGCAGACAGAAAGGAACTCCAGTCGTGTAGTAAGTTAAAATTCAACATTTTAATGTTAACTAGATAAGCAAAAGCTCATAAGACAACATGTACAGGGTTATTGCACAGAAAAATTGTATAAAGCTGCATGAATAGATAAAAAGCCTGCTAGCTAAAACAAAAAGTAAAAAGCACCCGTGTACTGGGTCACATGTGGCGTGATTGCGTCAGCACAACTCACAGCCCTACATGTTTCGCAATACCTTGCCTCTTCCTGGGGCCCATACAGAGTTTACATCCAGCTGTCTTTCATTTGTGGACATTTTAAGGCTGAATATCTGGACCTTGATACCTGCTGTGGATTATAACTCACATATTTATTCTATTAAATCTAAAGAAAATGTTCTCATATTATTTTATTTGTATATGGACACTAATGGTCTTATGGACATTGGTTTTTCATTTATTAATTGATGTGCACATGATTTTTTTTCAGCTGTCGCTATTTTCTTTATTTCACAATTCATTTATGTATACATCACCTGAAGGAGTTTAGGATGCTCAGGATGCACTCTTGATTCGGGTGTGTCCTGGTTTTTTGTATGGTATTTGTTAGAATATTATTCCTTATAGGTGTTATATTATATTCATGGCAAGCTTGCAAAACATATTTGGTTTTATGATTAATCATGATAAATAGAGTATGTGTGAATGACCTTGATCAATAGATTTGACATGATTCTTCTTCTAAAGCTGAGCATTGCTGGATTTTTCTGGTGTAGCCAATTTGAGTATGACATTTAAGGTATCTTGGTGTAGAATGTCATGAGAAGACGAAAATAGACACGTGTCCACGTAGCTAAAGGAATATACATTGTGGATTATATTCTGTTAAGTTAAGTTAGTTTGTAGTTCCAGTCATATTAATAAGTACTAGTATATAGTTACTTAATGTAGTTAAAGTTGGTTATATGTGTTCATATTATATCGATGTTTGGTTATATGACATTACATGATCAGCATATTACTTCAAGTATGGAGTGTTACATGTGGGCTTGTCAATCGTATGCCATATATGACTATGAGTGCATACTGAAGCTAGCAGAAATAAATATGTGCCATACAAGGTTCTAAGTTGGTGTGAGGTTATGACGTTCACACGTTCACATGTAACATATAAAGCCAATGCTTCCATATTGAAGGTCACACAGACACACACAGACACACACACAGACACACAGTCATTAGGATAGATTATACTGACATGTACACAAGATACTTTGATAAGTTGGGACAGCTGTCAATTCTGCCAGAAGACTGAGAACGTCATTTCCTGTTTCTTCTTGGACGACACAAGACAGCATGGAGACAGCAGCCATGAAGCACACATGCTATCATAAGCTAATTACAGCTTTATAACTTTTTATTCTATTTCATATATTTTTACCCACACTGAACTGAACTATTATACTTTTTACATTGTATTTATGATGCCAATTGTGTGACAATAAACTCACACTTTGTTTTAAGTCAGTTTGGCTATCAATGCTATTCATCCAGAAGCGCCTCTGAGATACAAGAATATTAGATATTAATAATATTCTTCAGTATTAGTTCACACTATTTCTTACATAAGAAATATTTAATGTAGCGCAACTTTTCTCACATTGACATTTATTAGCACCATTAGGTATTAGATGGTTTATTGTTGCTGCTTTTTTGCTGATTTTGCTTTTGTCTTAGTGCGGTATTTACACTTTATTTAACTGTTTACTTAAATATACTGAACTTAATGTATAAACCTTATGACATGGTGATATACTGGAACAGGTAACTGCGCAATGTGTGTAACTAATGTTTAATGTTGAATTGTTAAAACTTTAAAAACTCAATAAAAACCATTGAACCACAAAAAAAAAATCTGCTATTTCAGAGAAGGCAGATTTTATGTCTAAAAAAAGGAAAATGTATTATCAAATACTTACCATAATTTTCCTTTCCTGATGAACTCCATGGCAGCCTATGTGTGGGTTAACCCCGCCTCCTCTCCAATGCTATAGGACCCCATTCCCATAAATGAGCACTCACCACTAGAAACCGTTTTCCGTAACTAGCCTACTCTTTGACCAATGGATGGGAACTCCGTCTGCCATGGAGTCCATCAGGAAAGGAAAATTATGGTAAGTATTTGATAATAAATTTTCCTTTTTCCTGACAGACTCCATGGCAGCCTACGTGTGGGAAATAACTAGCCAACCACATGGGTGGGTATACTGACCAAAACGTAATTTTAATTTGTCCTATCAACCGATAGGATTTTCAAACCAAAGTTTACAGAAGACAGTGAAGCAGGCTCTATGCAGAGACATGAATGTATTAATAGAGGCCCAGGAGGCCGCTTTGCAAATGGTGTCTGGAGCCACATGTCTGGCCACCACCCACAAGGCTGCCATTCCCCTGGTGGAGTGAGCTGTTACCACCTCTGGAGGAGCCAAGCCCTTAGCCCTGTATGCTTGCTGGATGGTCTGCACGATCCAGGCCACAAGTGTCCTGGTTGAGGCTTTCTTCCCTTTATTGCTACCAGAATGCAGGATAAAGAGGTGATCAGAACGTCTAAAGGGAGAAGTAATTTGTAGATATTCCTTTATAGCTTCGCCTATGTCCAGGGGGTGAGTTTCAGTGGACCCCGGGGACCTGAATGTAGGTAAGACGATCTCCTGATTCTCGTGACACCGAAGACACTTTCAGCTTTGAACCCAGCATAGGGATGAGGACTACTCGGTCCGGGAAAAACATCAGGAAGGGTTCTTCATGACCCAGTGATCCGAACTCAGAGACACTTTTAGCCGAGGTGACGGCTACTGAAAAGGCTACTTTTGCTGAAAAGTCCTTGATGGAAAGCAGGGAGGGCCTCATGGTACTGAGTCTAGAGATTGAGTCAAGGACAAGGGGAAGGTCCCACTTGGTAAATCTGGGTTTACTTTGGGGCTTGAGCCTTGACGCGCCATGGAAAAATTGTCGAATCAAGGGATGAACCGCCCATGAAGTACCGGAGAAGGCTGACAAAGTTGATATTTGGACTCTAAAAGAGCTGATAGATAAGGGTAGATCTAGACCAGTTTGAAGGAAGCTGAGAATATCCTGGACTTCTGGATGTCTGAAAGACCTATCCATAGAAGAGCAAAATTCCACAAATTTGGTCCAGATTCTCCCATAAACTTTATTTGTGCTTGTTCTTCTTGAGCTCATGAGGGTGGAGATCACTTTTGAGGTGCACCCAAGAGATTCTAGCCTCTCCCTCTTAAGAACCAGACCATCAGTCTCAGTACTGCCGGACAAGGGTGTAGGGACTGTCTCCTGAGAAAGAAGGTCCGGTCTGAGAGGGAGAGGCACCGGGTCCCAGAAACTGAGTTGGACCAGGAGGGGGAACCAAGGCCTGTTCGGCCAATAGGGAGCTATTGTCACCACTTTGACTGATTCCACTTGGAGCCTCAGCAGGAATCTGAGGATAACCAGAAGTGGGGAAAGGCATACTCTCTCCTTAACCTCCACTGATCCATCAGGGCATCTGTTCCCGAAGACCTGGCTGCAACGGCCTCGGGTGTAAAATTTCTTCACCTTGAAATTGCAGGGGAAAGTGAACAGATTTACTTCGGGATTGATTCCCAGCGACAGAATCCAGTTGAATGTCTGTACATGAAGGGACCACTCATTGTTGTCCTGCGTGAAAGAAAGTCCGCTTGAGTGTTCTGGACTCCTGGGACGAAAACTGCTGAGATGTCGGATAGATTCTTCTGTGCCCATGATAGAATGGGTTCGACTTCTCGAAGGAGTGTGGAGCTCCGAGTACCCCCTTGCCTTTTCACATAGGAGACTGCCGTGGTGTTGTCCATCGTTAATAACACTGACTCCCCTTTCAGAAGGTGAGAGAAGGACAGGAGGGCACACCAGGCTGCTCGAAGTTCCAGGATATTCGAGCCTGGGTCGAGTGTCCCACTTTCCCTGTGCAAGGTTCGATCTGAAGAGGGCTCCCCAACTGGTATTGCTGGTGTCGGTCATAACTGTGACCCAGGAAATGGGGGCAATGGAGTGGCAGGTTAGAAGGTTTTTGCGTTGAAGCCACCAGATGAGGCTGTTCATCATTGTCGCAGTTATGTCGATAGACTGCTTCTTGTCTCCTGACTTCCATTGCCGGAGGATACCTGACTGAAAAGGGCGTAACCTCCACAAGGCCCATTTGACCATGGGAGTCATGGAAACCATTGCGCCGACAATCTCCAGGCACTGAGAGGCTTTCAGACGCTGGGTATATAGGGACTGAGAAATGCTGTCTCGAATAGTCCGGATCTTCTCTATTGGAAGGGAAATGGTATTTTCCACTGTATCCAACTGAGCCCCTAAGTATATTAGACGTTGAACTGGGTCTAGATGACTTCAGAAGCCACCTGAAGCCAGACAGGGTGGAGATTACCTGCTCCCGGTGGACCAGCAACTGCTCTCTGCTTTGAGACAATACCAGAAGATCGTCGAGGTAATGGTAAAGACGTATCCCTTTTAATCTGATAAGGGCCACTATGGCCAGGAGAACCTTTGAAAAGACCCGGGGGGACGTTGTCAGCCTGAAGGGGAGGCAGATAAATTGTAGGTAATCTTGCCTGACTTGGAATCAGAAATACTTGTGAAATTCCTTTTCCACCGGGACGTGGAAATAAGCGCCCTTTAAGTCGATTTAAATCATCCAATCACCTGGCTGTATGGCTTGCTGGATGGTTGACAGGGTTTCCATTTTGAACTTTCCATGCTCTATGAGCTTGTTGAGATAAGTCAGGTCTATGGCTGGGCGCCAAGAACCACTTTACTTTTGAACTAGGAAAAGAGGGGAGTATATCCCCTGGAACCATTGTACCACTGCTCCCTGGATCTTCAGTAAGTCCACGTAGGACAGTAACACTTGTTTCTGTTCCTCCGAACAAGGAAGTACAGTGGAAATGAATGTGGGGGGAGGGGTACTGGAAAAGGCCCATTTGTGTCCTAACGAGACCGTCCTCACGATCCAGTAATCTGAGATTGAGGCCACCCAGACATGCCTGAAGAGGAGCAGACAAGCCCCTACCCGACCCGCCTGGGCGGGCACAATCTCAAAAGGACTTGGCCTGCTCACGACCACTGGATGTCTGGCTTTTAGCGGGCTTACGAAAGGATGCCTGCCCTCTGCTCCAATTTTTCTTGAAGTCTCGGCCAGGCTTGTAAGAGCGTGCTTCTCTGGAGCTCTCTGGGCTGCGTCTTCTATACTGGGGTTTCTTCCATCCAAGCAGACGTCTGTCCTGGGGAAGGAAGCCCGTGGCCCGTGTTTTGGCATCATCTAGTTTGTTGCCAAACAGAGAGGACCCCTCAAAGGGGATTTTACACCAGGCTTGCTTGGAGACCGGGTCGGCGAGCCAAGGACCTAATGGTGAGTAGGGATGAGCTTCGTGTTCGAGTCGAACCCATGTTCGACACGAACATCGGCTGTTCGCCCGTTCGCCGAATTGCGAACGATATGGGCCGTTTGTGCCAAATTCGTGTGGCGCGTCACAGCCCATAATTCACTGCGGCATCGCAGTGCATTGCTTGCTGATGATTGGCCAAGCATGCACTATGACCCGCATGCTTGGCCAATCACAGCGCCGCCTGAACAGAGAGCCATAATTGGCCAAAGCCAAGGAGGCTTTGGCCAATTATGGCTCAGGGGATTTAGTACACGCCCCACACTATATAAGGCCGCCTACACGGCGGCCCTGTGTAGTGTGTGTTCCGGCGTTCATTGAGAGAGAGAGAGAGACGGACAGTGTCATTTGATTTGAGTTAGATAGATTAGGCAGAACAGTCAGTCAGTTAGCTGCACTTACAGTGTATTGTGTATATATATGCATCCCAGGTGTTGCATATATATATATACACTGTATTCAGTTTAGCTAGATCCGTTCCTGTTATCTTCTAGACTATTTACATTTAGTGCAGTGCGTCCTGCTCACAGTGTTCAGCTAGATCCGTTCCTGTTATCTTCTAGACTATTTACATTTAGTGCAGTGCGTCCTGCTCACAGTGTTCAGCTAGATCCGTTCCTGTTATCTTCTAGACTATTTACATTTAGTGCAGTGCGTCCTGCTCACAGTGTTCAGCTAGATCTGTTCCTGTTATCTTCCTACTGACAGGCAGGCTTGTCTGGTTACAGTATATAAAGCTACCTGAAGAAAATTACTGGTGTTTTATTTGATCCTATTAGTACCACGGTCAGGCAGCTAGACTATTTACATTTAGTACAGTGCGTCCTGCTCACAGTGTTCAGCTAGATCCGTTCCTGTTATCTTCCTACTGACAGGCAGGCTTGTCTGGTTACAGTATATAAAGCTACCTGAAGAAAATTACTGGTGTTCTATTTGATCCTATTAGTACCATGGTCAGGCAGCTAGACTATTTACATTTAGTACAGTGCGTCCTGCTCACAGTGTTCAGCTAGATCCGTTCCTGTTATCTTCCTACTGACAGGCAGGCTTGTCTGGTTACAGTATATAAAGCTACCTGAAGAAAATTACTGGTGTTCTATTTGATCCTATTAGTACCAAGGTCAGGCAGCTAGACTATTTACATTTAGTACAGTGCGTCCTGCTCACAGTGTTCAGCTAGATCCGTTCCTGTTATCTTCCTACTGACAGGCAGGCTTGTCTGGTTACAGTATATAAAGCTACCTGAAGAAAATTACAGGTGTTCTATCCCAGCTTAGTGCAGCTACAGGCCATTAGTATGTCTGGAAGGCCAAGAAGGAGAGGCAGACAGTCACAAGCCAATAAGAGAGGGCAAGCAGGCTCTGTGTCTAGTGCTGGTCGTGGAGACGGTGCATCCTCATCAGCACATGGCCATGGGACACGCTTGGCCTTTTTTTCGGCAGCTGGCCGTGTTGAGCCGCAACATGCGGAAGACTTGGTCGAGTGGATGACCAAGCCGTCCTCATCCTCCTCATCCTCTCTCACCCATGCCCAGGGTGCTTTGTCTGGCAAAGCAGCGGCCTCTTCCCTCAGCTCAATGTCATCAGTGACTCCTTCCCTAGCTCCACCATGTCCTCATGAGTATTCCCTCGAACTGTTTGACCACAGTGTTGGGTACATGCTCCAGGAAGATGCCCAGCGTTTGTAAGGCTCTGATGATGATACTGAGCTCGATGAAGGCAGTAACATGAGCACGGACAGAGGGGGTGCCCAAGAAGGACAGCAATCTGGCAGTCATGCTCCCCCTGCTGCAGCATATTGCCAGGTTTGCTCCAGTGATGAGGAGGGAGGGGATGATGAGGTCACTGACTCAACGTGGGTGCCTGATAGGAGAGAGGAGGAGGAGGCGGCACATCACCAACGAGGCAGGATGCCCTCCAGGGGCCAGCCTAAGGGCAGCACATTGACTGCATCACACCCCAAAGCTCCATATGTGCAGGGCCAGTAGCTCAATTGCATACTGTGCGAGCTCTGGCCAGTGATCCATCCTCAAGACCCAGTAACCCAGAGGATTTTCGGTGGGAAAGGTGTCCAATTCAGATCTTGCCCCTAGGTATTCCTGCACCATGTAAAACAGACGCTGGCGATGGTTGCTGGAACTGATCATACCTTGGGGCTGCGGACCAAAAAATTGTCTGAACGCATCGGTCAGACGGCCACCTTCTCCACCGCTCCTTCTTCGACTGACCGAAGCCTCAGCAACACGTTGTCGATAAACAGGAGTTTGTATCCTCCCAGTCTCTGGAAACCCGTTGCACAGACCTTTCTGCAAGGCCTCCCGAAGATGTTTCATCCTCTGCTCCCTCTGCGATGGCAAGATTAGGTCCGCAACCTTACCCTTGTAATGTGGATCAAGGAGGGTTGCCAGCCAGTATTGGTCCTTCTCCTTGATACCACGAATACGAGGATCCTTACGCAGGCTTTGCAGGATCAGGGAGGCCATGCAGCGTAGGTTTGCTGAGGCATTCGGTCCGGAGTCTTCTGGGTCACTAAGGACGACATGGTCTGCAGCCACCTCCTCCCAGCCACGTACAAGTCCATGTGTTTCTTGGGACTGATCCCTTAAAGACTGCTGCTGATGCTGAGTGCCAGGCTCCACCTCCATACTGACACAATCTTCCTCCTCCTCCTCCTCCTCCTCCTCGTCCTCTTCCTGTGTGATCGGCGGGCACGCAAGAACACTGTCTGGATAAAGGGGGCCTTGAGAGCTAAGGAAGTCCTCCTCTTCCTGCCTCTGTTCTGCCTCAAGTGCCCTCTCCATTATTCCAAGCAGTGTGTGCTACAACAGGTGGACAAGGGGGACAGTGTCACTGATGCATTCACTGTCACTGCTCACCATCCTCGTGGCCTCCTCAAATGGTGACAGGACAGTGCATGCATCCCTGATCATGGCCCACTGGCATGGGGAAAAAGAAACAAGCTCCCCTGACCCTGTCCTGGTGCCATAGTCGCACAGGTACTCATTGATGGCCCTCTGCTGAGTGTGCAGCCGCTGCAGCATGGCCAACGTTGAGTTCCACCTGGTTGGCATGTCACAGTTTAGGCGGTTCTTGGGCAGGTTAAACTCCTTTTGGAGGTCCGTCAGCCGAGCACTGGCATTATATGACCGGCGGAAATGCACACAGACTTTCCTGGCCTGCCTCAGGACATCCTGTAAGCCCGGGTACCTGCCCAAGAACTGCTGCACCACCAAGTTAAGGACGTGAGCCAAACAGGGCACATGGGTCATTTGTCCCTGTCGGAGGCCAGAGAGGAGGTTGGTTCCATTGTCGCAAACCACCATTCCTGCCTTAAGTTGGCGTGGCGTCAACCACCTCTGAACCTGCCCCTGCAGAGCTGACAGAACCTCTGCCCCAGTGTGACTCCTGTCCCCCAAGCACACCAGCTCAAGCACCACATGGCATCTTTTGGCCTGCGTACTTGCGTATCCCCTTGAACGGCTACGGAGCACTGCTGGTTCCAAGGACAAAAAACAGGAAGAGGCCATGGAGGAAGAAGAAGAGGAGGGGGTGGAGGAGAGAGGTGTGTCACAATCATTAGCATTTTGGAGGCGTGGTGGCGGAACAACCTCCAACACTACTCCACCTTGTCCTGCATCCTTCCCAGCTGCCAGCAGAGTCACCCAATGCGCCGTGAAACTTAGGTAATGTCCCTGTCCATGCCTGCTGGACCATGAGTCAGCGGTAATATGCACCTTACCGCTGACCTCCCTGTCCAGTGAGGCATGGACATTGCCTTCCACATGCCGGTAGAGAGCCGGAATCGCCTCCCGTGAGAGAAAGTGGCATTTGAGTACCTGCCACTGAGGAACCGCACATTCCACAAACTCACAGAAGGGGGCAGAGTCTACCAACTGAAAAGGCAGCAGTTGAAGTGCTAGCAATTTTGCCAAGCTAGCATTCAACCGCTGCACATGTGGATGGCTGGGAGCAAACTTCTTTCGGCGGTGCAGCAGCTGGGGCAGGGAAATTTGCCTGGTACAATCTGATGTCGTTGTACCAAAAGCAGATTGCCCACAAGTACTTGGCTGTGACACACCTAATTCTACACCTTCATTCCTCTCAGTGCAGGTCTCAGAGAGGACTGAAGGTATAGTGGGGTTGGAGATCTCAGCTGATGAGGAGCAAGGAGAGGTCCTCTTTGTTCTTTGGTGTGGGTCTTTTAGATACGCTTGCCAACAAACTGCATGGCAGGTCAACATATGTCTGGTCAAGCATGTGGTACCCAAGCGGGAGATGTTTTGGCCACGCGATATACGCTTGAGACATATGTTGCAAATAGCAGCGGTGCGATCTGATGCACTTGTCTCAAAAAAGGCCCACACCAAAGAACTTTTTGAATAATGCGCAGAGACTGCAGCGCCCTGCACATATGGAGCTTTGGGGTGTAATGCAGTCAATGTGCTGCCCTTAGGCTGGCCCCTGGAGGGCATCTTGCCTCATTGGTGATGTGCCGCCTCCTCCTCCTCCTCTTCCTCTCTCCTATCAGGCACCCATGTTGAGTCAGTGACCTCATCATCCCCTCCCTCCTCATCACTGGAGCAAACCTGGCGGTATGCTGCAGCAGGGGGAGCATGACTGCCAGATTGCTGTCCTTCTTGGGCACCCCCTCTGTCCGTGCTCATGTTACTGCCTTCATCAAGCTCAGTATCATCATCAGAGCTTTCCAAACGCTGGGCATCCTCCTGGAGCATGTACCCAGCACTGTGGTCAAACAGTTCGAGGGACTCCTCAGGAGGACATGGTGGGGCTAGGGAAGGAGTCACTGATGACATTGAGCCGAGGGAAGAGGCCGATGCTTTGCCAGACAAAGTACCTTGGGCATGGGTGAGAGAGGATGAGGAGGATGAGGACGGCTTGGTCATCCACTTGACCAAGTCTTCCGCATGTTGCGGCTCAACACGGCCAGCTGCCGAAAAAAAGGCCAAGCGTGTCCCACGGCCACGTGCTGATGAGGATGCACCGTCTCCACGACCAGCACTAGACACAGAGCCTGCTTGCCCTCTCTTATTGGCTTGTGACTGTCTGCCTCTCCTTCTTGGCCTTCCAGACATACTAATGGCCTGTAGCTGCATTAAGCTGGGATATATATATATATATATATATATATATATATATATATATATATACTGATACTGCAGCTAGCAAAATCAACTGCCTGCCTGTAGTATGAGAACACCACCAACCTTCTACAGGTAGCTCGCAAAAAAACAACTTGTAGCTTTTTTAGCTGCCTGCGGTAGTGATAGGATCAGGAAAACACCACCATCTTTCTACAGGTAGCTTTAGGTGAACACTGTGCAGAGCTCGCAAAAAATAACTTGTAGATTTAGCTGAACACTGTGAGGTGGACGCACCACACTAACTTTTAGTTTTAGCTGAACACTGTGAGCAGGACGCACAGCACTAACTTGTAGTTTTAGCTGAACACTGTGAGCAGGACGCACTGCACTAACTTGTAGCTTTAGATGAACACTGTGCAGAAGTCTCACTACACTAACTTGTAGGTTTAGCTGAACACTGTGAGCAGGACGCACAGCACTAACTTGTAGTTTTAGCTGAACACTGTGAGGTGGATGCACCGCACTAACTTGTAGTTTTAGCTGAACACTGTGAGCAGGACGCACCGCACTAACTTTTAAGTTTAGCTGAACACTGTGAGCAGGACGCACCACACTAACTTGTAGGTTTAGCTAAACACTGTGAGCAGGACACACCACACTAACTTGTAGGTTTAGCTGAACACTGTGAGCAGGACGCACCCCACTAACTTGTAGGTTTAGCTGAACACTGTGAGCAGGACGCACCCCACTAACTTGTAGTTTTAGCTAAACACTGTGAGCAGGACGCACCGCACTAACTTGTAGGTTTAGCTGAACACTGTGAGCAGGAAGCACCCTACTAACTTGTAGGTTTAGCTGAACACTGTGAGCAGGACGCACCCCACTAACTTGTAGTTTTAGCTGAACACTGTGAGCAGGACACACTGCACTAACTGTAAATAGTCTAGCTGCCTGACTGTGGTACTAATAGGATCAAAAGAACACCAGCGATTTTCTTCAGGTAGCTGTAAATACTGTAAAAAGACAAGCCTGCCTGTCAGTAGGAAGATAACAGGAACGGATGTAGCTAAACTGAATACAGTGTATATATATATATATATATATATATATATATATATATATATATATATATGCAACACCTGGGATGCATATATATACACAATACACTGTAAGTGCAGCTAACTGACTGACTGTTCTGCCTAATCTATATAAGTCAAATCAAATGACACTGTCTCTCTGTCTATCTCTTTCAATGCCGAAACACACACTACACAGAGCCACCGTGCAGGCAGCCTTATATAGTGTGGGGAGTGTACTAAATCCCCTGAGCCATAAATGGCCAAAGCCTCCTTGGCTTTGGCCAATTACGGCTCTCTGTTCAGGCGGCACTGTGATTGGTCAAGCATGTGGGTCATAGTGCATGCTTGGCCAATCATCAGCCAGCAATGCACTGCGAACGGCCCATATCGTTCGCAATTCGGCAAACAGACGATGTTCGAGTCAAACATGGGTTCGACTCGAACACGAATCTCATCCCTAGTGCTGGGTCATGGTAATGACATAAAAATATACAGCTACAATAAAAAAATTTTTTTACTATTTATGGTAATTTTTTTTTTTACATTTTAAAGCAAAATCAAGAGATATCCATTAACATTTCCCACCAAATGAATTGATCTTTTTTGATAAAAATTTGGTATAATTCCCCTGGATACACTAAGTAGTTGCGATGATATGTACAGATTTACTAACACATGTCACAGATATGAGATTTGTTGTAATCCGGGTCATGAAGGGGTCAAAGGGCTACATTATAATGACACAAATCTGTGGAAATAACATTTTTGTGGGATTTGTTATCGCTGCGTGTGAGGCTGTGCACCAGGACGACGCACTCCTGAAAAAGTGAAAATAATTCCTGGTGATAAATGACCTCTAACTTCCTGACTTGGCTTTGTACTGCTCAAAAAGAGATCCCTCAAAACACAAACCTGTAGGGCCATGTGGAGTCCCCTCAAAACCCAAACCTGTAGGGTTCTGTGGGGTCCCCTCAAAACCCAAACCTGTAGGGTCCTGTGGGGTCTCCTCAAAAACCAAACATGTAGGGTCCTGTGGTTTCCCCTCAAAACCCAAACCTGTAGGATCCTGTGGAGTCCCCTCAAAAACCAAAACTGTAGGATCCTGTGGGGTTCTCTCAAAATCCAAACCTGTAGGGCCCTGTGGGGTCCCCTCAAAATCCAAACTTGTAGGGTTCTGTGGGATCCCCTCAAAACCCAAACCTGTAGGATCCTGTTGGGTCCTCTCAAATTCAAACTTGTAGGGTCCTGTGGAGTCCCCTCAAAACCCAAACCTGTAGCATCCTGTGGCTTCCCCTCAAAAACCAAAACTGTAGGATCCTGTGGGGTTCTCTCAAAATCCAAACCTGTAGGGTCCTGTGGGGTTCTCTCAAAATCCAAACCTGTAGGGCCCTGTGGGGTCCCCTCAAAATCCAAACCTGTAGAGTTCTGTAGGGTCCCCTCAAAACCCAAACCTGTAGGATCCTGTGGGGTCCCCTCAAAACCCAAACCTGTAGCACCCTGTGGGGTCCCCTCAAAACCCAAAACTGTAGCATCCTGTGGGGTCCCCTCAAAAACCAAACCTGTAGGGTCCTGTGGGGTTCTCTCAAAACCCAAACCTGTAGGGTCCTGTGGGGTCCTCTCAAAACTCAAACCAGTCCATTGAAAGGACAGTACACATTGCTTACTAAACTTGTATATTGTTCCTTTACAAAAAAACATGGCGGGGGGTCCCTGTTAAAATTAATTTTAATGCACTTAATCCCAATATAATATTTGATTTTTTTTAAACATTATAAAGGCCCGGGTTTCATTGAGTAAACAGATACCAAACATGTCACCCCTTAAAACTGACTGTATTTGTGGAAAGGTGAAGAGCCATGGAACCTCAAATTGTCCATAGGGGTCCTTCAAAAGTGTTTACAGTTCATTTCCATCCTCATGTGTGCACAGGGGGCGGGGTTGCTTTGTAATTGTTTTACATTTATTTAATTATCTTTTGAATTGTTTAACAATGTTTTTTATTTACCTTTATTGCTGTCACAAGGGGGCTAACAAGTCCCAGTGTGATAGTATGAAGAGATGACGGGTTCTCCTTATGGAGACATCAGGGGACTATTAGACCTCTAATATCTCCCCTGCCCCCCACTGCAGCTAAAAAAGCACAGACCAAGCTTGAGTAGCCCCTTTTCTAGCTATAGAATCCGGGAAATGACAGCTCCGCCCCCTGTGGTGATGAAATGCTCGTCTCTTCTGGGTTCTTTAGTCACGGAGATTTGGTACTGAAAGTCCTGTGGCCCCCCCAGTTCCCTGGAAGAACAGTAGAGCCCAGAGGCCATGGTGAATGGAGGTGGAGGCGGAGGAGGAGGGGCACTTCCAAGTGCAGTAATAGTGATCAGATGGCGCTACAGCCTCACCGATCATTTTCACCAAAAAAAAGTTACTGGCCGAAAAACTTCTACTGAGATCACAGATAGAGCTGCAGCCATGAGATTGTTTTATCTTCTTACACGCGGGCTTTTTATAAGGAATGTATGGACCGGAAATGGTTAAAAGAATTGTGTATTCATAATGTTTTCATAAAGAGGAATCCTGTCTCCCATCCCCCATCCATGTGATCACAGCAGATATACAGTATGTACTGTAGAAGACAGATGGAAGGGTGGAGCTGTCTATATATACCACAGACCAGGTGGCCGGTGGAATTTTTTGGGGGGGCGGCAAACAGTATGTCACCCCCCTCGGTCGGTCAGTCAGCAGCACTTACCCCATCGCTGGCAGCTTCCCCTGTCAGCGGCCTCCAGTTCTCCTGCTGTCCACAAGTCCTATGTGGCCAATCAGGAGTCTTCTCTTTTGACCAATTGGAAAACTCACACCCGCTTCTGATTGGCCGTATTGAGGATCAGTGTTTCCACAGAATATTCATTTGCTGTTGAAAGACACCTGGGTGGGGGTTAAAACCGCCCTGCTAGCACCCTAATAGTGCCGCTAAAAGGACGGTAACGCAGCGCTAAAAATAGCACCGCTTTAGCGCTGACACCCGGGGGGTCACAGGGTGAAAGGGGTCTTATAGATTTTACAATGTCTGTTGCGGGTCCTGGTAAATATTTTCACTAGTGAACATCATTTAATTTCTGCACATGGAGGTGATAAAAGATTTTGCAGCATTTATTGTGCGGAATTTAAACTCTAATGTTGATTTTTATATTTTCAGATGGATGTTGGAAGTCCTGTTCATATTAGGAACAATGTATATAGAAGATGTCACCACAGGGGGGCGCTGTGGACAGTGTGAACAGGCTATGCCACGCCCTTTAATTTGATAACATATACTAGGGCTGGGAAAGAATGGACTTTATAGACAGACTTCAAAATGTATAAGAAAATCTATAATTAGAGTGATAAGAAGAAGATATTAGACACACATGAGATGAAACATACATGTAAAAGTGATGAAAGCCTCTCCCTGGTCCACCATCCATCCAGAAACCTGAACTTCAAGGATACAATGGGGGGCCGAGGGAGATTCTGAGTACAGCAAATAACCCAAAGGTAATAGTATAAATGGTGACCTAGACAGGTCAGTTCCTAGAGGGGGTCAGAAATGGTCACATAAGACGACTCAGATGAGGTCATAACTGATTTTATAGATATACGGAGCTTACTGGACTTCACACCAATAAATGAGCTTCTTCTGGAGATACATCAATACATATTAGACATGCCCAAAAATGGGTTTGCTTTAGTTTTTGTGTCATTTAGAAAATGCAAAATTTGACAGATTTTCCTTCTTATTTCTGAATTTTCGTATTTCTAGAATTTCAGAAATTTCCAAAATGTTTAATTTACAAATTTTTACATCTCGAATTTCTGAATTTACACATTTACTAATTTTTGAATTTACGAATGTATGAATTTTCAAATTTTCGAATTTACCAATTTTCAAATTTCACATTTACAAATTTACAAATTTACAATTTATTTTTAATTTAAGAATTTGCAAATTTACAAATTTAAGAATGTTTAAATTTAAGAATTTATTCATTTTTCAATGTTTGAATTTACAAATTTATGAAATTGCCAATTTTCGAATTTCCAATTTATAAATTTATGAATTTTCGAATTTTTATATTTTTGAATTTCCCAATTTCCAAATTTCCAAAATTTTTAATTTACAAATTTACAAATTTTTGAATTTCAAATTTCTGAATTTACAAATTTACAAATTTTTGAATTCACCAATGTATGAATTTTGAAATTTTTGAATTTCCAATTTACAAATTTACTAATTTTCTAATTTTTGAATTCATGAATTTTCAAATTTACAAATTTAAGAATGTTTAAATTTTTGAATTTACAAATTTACCAGCTATCAAATTTCCAATTTACAAATTTACGAATTTGATGGTCATGATGTCTCGTAACTTCTCCACAAGTACGGTAGAAGAATGAAAATGTCACCACATGGAAGTATATAAATGTATCTTCACCGTGAGACTAAAGATTATTACCTGACTGTAATTTATTCTTCTTTTATTACAAGGTACATTTGTCTTGGTCAGATCTACGCCTTATACAGTTACATCTGGTGACTTGTGAAATTGTCATTGCCTAACATTTCCAAGGAACATTTGTGTGATATTTTCCCTCAGACGCCAGATTAGAAATGTGCAATTTGTTTCTTTCCAAATTAGTTTTTTAACAAATTAACGAAAACCCATTTAACAAATTTTTGCTAATATTCGTAAATTATAATATTTTAAAATTCGTAAATTCGAAAATGTGGAAATCTTGAAAATTCAGAAAATCGGTAGGTCGAAATTGAAAATTTGAAAATCCAAAAACCCGAAAATTTGAAAATCTGAAATAATAACTAACTAATAATAACTATTACTAACTATTAAATTATAGATATTGAAATTTCCTTTCAAATTTGGCTGTTAGGGAATGTAACGAATACAAATTTATCAGAAGTTATGAATTAATTGAAAGAATGGAATGTAACTAATTAAAAATAATAATAAATAATAATAATAAAAATTATATATTATTATTATTATTATTATTATTATTACTAGTTCATATTTGCTACGTTCACTAACAGCCAAATTTGAAAGGAAATTCCAATACCTGTAATTTAACAGTTAGTTATTATTAGTTAGTTAGTTATTCTTTCAAATTTTTTGATTTTCTTTCTTATTTTCTAATTTTCTAATTTATGAATTTTCTCATTTATAAATTTTCTAATTTATGCATTTTTTAATATTCTAATTTATGAATTTTCTCATTTTCTAATTTATGAATTTTCAAATGTATACATTTTCTAATTTTCTATTTTATGAATTTTCTAATTTTCTAATTTATGAATTTTCTAATTTTATAATTTGTGAATTTTTGAATGTATGAATTGTTGAATTTATGAATTTTTACATTTTCAAATTTATGAATTTACTAATTTTCTTATTTATGAATTTTCCAATGTTCTAATTTAGGAATTTTCTAATTCATGAGTTTTCTAATTTTCTAATTTATGAATGTTTTAATTTTCTAATTTATGCATTTTTTAAATTTTCTAATTTATGAATTTTCTATTTTTCAAATTTATGAATTTACTAATTTTCTTATTTATGAATTTTCCAATTTTCTAATTTAGGAATTTTCTAATTCATGAATTTTCTAATTTTCTAATTTATGAATGTTTTAATTTTCTAATGTATGCATTTTTTAAATTTTCTAATTTATGAATTTTCTATTTTTCAAATTTATGAATTTTCGCATTTTCTAATTTAGGAATTTTCAAATTTATGAATTTTCAAATTTTATTTTTTTAATTTATGAATTTTCAAATTTATGAATTTTTGAATATTGTAATTTTTGAATTTTCAAATTTTCAAACTTATGAATTTTCTAATTTTCTAATTTATGAATTTTCTAATTTATGAATTTTTTAATTTTTATGGTGGCAGTATGATAGGGCAGTTATGATGGGGCAAAATGATGGGGCAGTTTTGATGGGGCAATGTGATGGGGCAGTTATGATGGGGCAATTTTGATGGGGGCAATATGATGGGGCAATAGATGGGCAGGTTTTGATGGGACAATTTTGATGGTGGCAGTAAAATGAGGTAATTTTTGGGGGGGGAAATAGGATGGGGCAACTTCTGCAAAAGGTAATTACTTTTTAAACAATGCTAATTGTAAATGATATCCCTCTTTCTGTGCAGATTTTATATATATATATAAAGAAGGGATAACATTTACAATTATCATCTTTTATAAAGTAATTACCTTTTGCAGAGATTTTTATATTTGTAGATTTCTAATCTTTGTAAATGTAGATGAACTTCCTGGAGGGGGAGGGGAGGTTTCCATAGCTAAGGGGCGGCAACTTCCTCTGGCACTGCTGTTGCTATGGAAACCTGACTTACAACCTATTACACGGCTTGTGGTGCTCTGAGCATGTGTGAGACCTGGAGGTGCATGCTGGGTAACCATGAAATACAGGAAGAGATACAGTCCAGCTTCAGATGCCCACACATGAGATGGCGGCGGTCTGCTGGGACTTACAAAAGTAAGAAATCGATGCTGCAAAAATACAAATCTGACCTTGGTGTACAGCGAACCTTTACTAGAAGGCATTAATCATGAGGATTATCGGGGGATTTATATCTATAAAGTAAAATTTCAGACTGAACACCGATTTAGTTTAGAACAGTAGAAGAATGACTGAAGAAGTTTTATTTACACTCCAACAGACATAACAACATGTAATATGTGGGGGAATTGTCAGTTTCGTGCTCAGACATACCTACACATAAGATCATTTATTTTATTATACAGTATATTACATTATTATACTTCTTTATTACTTAGATTTATTGTTATCACAATCAGACTAATCCCCCCCATATGTAATAGTATAGTGCAGGGGACGTGTTCTCTTCATGGAGATCAGAGAGATGATTGGAAATGGATGGTAAACCCAAAGCTGTGTTATAGAAGCTCCTAGCTGGGGGTCTGTGTTATACAACCCAACAACTTCCCAACAATCTCATTATTATCTTACTCTCTCATTCATACATGATGATTGGCTCCTATGTTGGTTGTTTCTTTGGTGCCTCCTTAGTAAGTGATTTGTGGATTGCACCTTTCCAGAATTTAGACAATTTATTGATTTATTCGGATTATGTATGTGTCCTAATAGAGATCTGAACAATCATATTGGTGGTCTGGAGAAGACATACATTTCTTACTGACTTTTGTTATAATTAGTTATTCGGGGGGGGGCCCTGTTAGGTATTAGGGGGGTTATCTTTTTAAATGTGGAATAATAAAAGTGATTTGAGTTTATTCAGTAATGCAGAGTTGTGATTTATCATTTTCTGAGCGGTCGGCTTTGGGTTTAAATTCCATTTACAATCATTTCTCTGATCTCATTTAGTGTCCTGGGATTAGAATCCGAGGCTGACATCTAATAATCGGATTTATTGTTTATGTACAGAAGACTTTGAGTGAATAAGAGATTCTGTATAAGAGTGAATAAGAGTTGGAAGAATTCTAGAAATGTCTTTAAGGAGACATCGGGGTCTTTTAGACTCTTAATGTTACCTCTGCACTCTGTAGGAACAAAGCACAATCATACTCAAATATCTTCTTCCCTGGCCATGGAGATCGGGGAATGACAACACTGAACCCAGAAGGGATCAGAACACATCACTTCTGGGTCCATTCTTCACAGGAAGACGAGGAGAATGTTCCCTCATCTGATGTTCTCATACCTGACACTCACCTTGGAGATCCTGGGCGCCCAGGTGGGACTGGTAATCCCTACACACAGAGTTAGGGGGAGGGGCAGAAGAAGCCGTAAACATTTTACAGTATTTGGGGAAATATTTGGACTTCCACATGAAAGCTGACAAGAAAATATTAACAATCTTCCAGGTGCTATAATGGTCAGGAGTCTGTTTTCAGGTCAGTGCTGTCACCAACATAAACCTTAAGTTGGTGTAACAGAAAAGGTTAAACCAATTTCTTACTGACCTCTGTAGCCGAAGGCACCATGGAGTAATTCATCCTCAAATTCTTGAATGTACAGTAGTCATTAATCAGGGCTCAGCACTCTGCTCTCTCCTCCTCCTGTGTACCTGATCTGTGTATACATTAGAGATTAGAAGTCTGGCAGGCTGTCAAGTATGGAAGGTGGATCAGAATGAAAATACTTCTGCTGGAAACTTTGAATAGTATTTACTTCACAGTGTCTGTACCTACAGAGATGACTAGGAGTTTATCTGAACAGACTCTAGACTTAATCAGGTATGGACCACCTGACATACTGTTCAACATTGACAAATTATAAATGCAACTTTGTGAAAGAGACAAGGAAGGAATCCAACAGCACAATGAGATATAAGTAGAAATGTTTACAGAAACAATATTCAGAAATGCAAATTTATCAGATTACATCACACCTATATAGGCTGGTTGGGCATCTTATTTCAAAATTATGATCATTAATATGGAGTTGCCCCTCCCACCTTTGTGCCTATAACTGTCTCCACTTTTCACAGGATTTTTACCGTATTTGTGGGAATGTGTGCCCATTCAACCAAAATAACTGATGTTGGATGAGAAGACCTGACTCACAATCAGGTTTAGGTCAGGACTGTGTTCATGACATTTGAGTTACTCCACACCAAACATATCAATCCATGCCTTTATGGAGTTGGATGTGTACTCAGGGGGACAGTCATGCTGGAACAGAAAAGGTTGAAAGAAAACAATTGTCTACATATACTGTAGAGGGATAAATGTTCTTGGACCTCTTCCATTCTCAATCTACACCTTCTCCCAGGGTCAGTTGCTTGTCTCCCATGGCTTTCAATACCACTTCTACACCCATGACACCCAAATCTTTCTCTCTACCTCAACTCACTCCATCCGTCTCCCCTCTTTTCAGCAACTTACGAACAGAGATATCAGCCTGGATTTTACACCACTTCCTCAAACTCAATCTATCCAAAACTGAGCTCATAATATTTCCTCCCCCTCGTGCCTCTTCCCCTGATTTCTCTGTCAAAATCAACAGCTCAACTATCAACCCATCCCCCCATGTCAAAGTCCTAGCTGTAGTCTGAACTCTCCTTTTGACCCCACATCCAATCACTGTCCATAGATTTCCACCTCATCATCAGCAACATCTCCAAGATATGCTCATTTCTAGCCAATGACACCACAAAGCTTCTAAATCACTCGCTGGTCATCTCTCACTTTGACTACTGCAACTCCCTCCTCATTGGCTTACTTTTAAATAAGCTATTCCCCCCTTCAGTCCATCATGAATGCTGTTGCCAGGCTCATCCACTCTACGAACCACTCAGTGTCTGCTACCCCTCTCTACCAATCCCTCCACTGGCTTCCACTCACCCAACAAATTAAATTCAAGATACTAACAATAACTTACAAAGCATTCACAACTTGGCCCCCAGCTACATCACTAACCTAGTAAAAAGGTTCTTTAAAAGATCTCCTACTCTCTAGTTCCCTTGTCTCCTCATCCCACACTCGCCTCCATAACTTCTCCAGAGCCTCTTCCATCCTCTGGAACTCTCTATCCCAATCTGTCCGATTATCTCCTACTCTGTCCACTTTCAGATGATCCCTGAAAACTCTCTTCATAAAAACATATTTGGCCCATACTTAACAACTTTACATCTTATTTTCTCCATCAGACCATCCCCCATAGTTGTTACCTCTTGTATCTCTTGACCCATCCTCTTAGAGTATAAGCTCTAATAGCAGGCCCTCTGATTCTTCCTGTATTCAATTGTATTGTAATTGCACTGTCTGACCTTATGTTGTAAAGTGCTTTGTAAACTGTCGGTGCTATATAATTCCTGTATAATAATAACAATAATAATATTGGGATGGTTGAAGCTGTTTCTGGTACTGCTACTGGTACTGGTACTGCTACTGGATTGCACTTGTACTGGATAAAGCTTACACTGGAGGGTGATCTTGAAGATTGCTTTCCTCTAACACACTGATCAGTATGTGAGTTCAAAGTGGCATCAAGCTGCTACCTGCAGGTGTTGATTACATTGTGTGATGCTTTGATTGGTCATAGCATATTTTTGTGATTGGCACCATCCAATGGACAGTGCAGTCACAGTACTTTGCTTATGCAGGCTAGGGGGCATGTAAGAGCAAGAAAAAAATGAAGCTGCATTATAGTTTCCCACCCTGTAACATCCACCTTCCATCCACTTATATGCAATAGGCAGATAGAAGGTAGTTAATATACACAAAAAATTATAATGATGATGATAAAGTCATTCATAATGATGATGATGATTTAACAATATGGCTGAATTTGTTTAATCTGGTCTACAGCATTATACATTGAATCAATGTGTTACATTTACAACATTCTTTTCCCCAGCATTGTTTTCTGTGTATTAAGTTCAGGTTTGAAAAGTAAAATGTAGAGTTTTGGAGAAAACATACACAATAATATTCCAGCACTGGAGGTCAGTATGGCGAATATCTCCACAGCCACCATGTATTTCCCTCTGGTGCTCAGATAGGCCGGGATCATGGCAATCCAGACACTGCAGAACACCAGCATGCTGAAGGTGATGTACTTGGCCTCATTAAAACTGTCTAGTAATGTCCTCACCATGAAAGCCAGAACAAAACTCACAGCTGCCAGAAACCCCATATAACCCAACATAAAGTAGAACCCGATAACTGACCCTTCATTACACTGAATGATGATCTTCCCAGGATAGGAGTCCATGTCATACTCCTGAAATGGTGGAGAGATGGACAACCACAGAATGCAATTCATAACCTGAATGGATGAGCAGAATAACATGACTGTATTGGGAAGTTTGATTCCCACCCATTTTCTACAAGAGCTTCCAGGTCTGGTGGCTTTGAAAGCAATGAAGACCATGATGGTTTTGGCTAGGATAGAAGATGCTGAGATGGTGAAGGGAATTCCAAAGGTGACTTGTTGCAGCATACAGGTAATATTCACAGGACGGCCAAGGAACAGGAATACAGAAAGGAAGCTCAGTATGAGGGAGAGGAGCAGAATGAAGCTGAGGTTCCGGTTATTGGCTCTGACTATGGGAGTTCTCCGAAACCAAAAAAATAGTCCAAGTATAAGGAGAGATGTTGTAGCAAATATGACTGAAGTTATAGAGAAAAATAAAACTAGAATGTCCTCCTTGTATGATAAATACCCGATGACCTTGTCAATACAAATAGTTTTAGCTTTGTTGGGCCATTCATTTTCAGGACACTTCTTGCAGAGTTCACTGTCTGTAGAGCAAAAATAAGTGAAAATAACATTAAGCATAGTATACCGAGAATGCAACTATTTGATAGTTTTGGCCTCTTCAGTGTAATCATTTTCCTGGCCATTACTTTTAGATAAATGTTAGAGGCTTTCTCAGACAGTCAATAGGAGGAAGCTATAGAAAGTATAAAACAGAGCTGGCAGCCTATATTATACAAAACAAATCCTATTGATTAGTGCCATATACATCAATGTGTTTGTGACATACAAATCAAAATACAACAAAATTATATATAATGTAACATGCACAAATCTGTAAAGTGCTTGGTGGTTCTATATAAGTGCAATGGTGCTCCAAAACTTTGCAAAATGTGAGGTGACTCCCCCTTCGGTGACCCCACTCACCAAAAAAATAGACCCTCAGCTTCGCAGCCTGGGATCAAAAAAGTCAATGATCTATTGATCTGGGGGTATGTAGAATGGTTCCTTAACAAACTCTTCCAAGAGGGTGCTTTACGACAGAAAGGATATGCCACACTCTATAGATTGAAAAATAGAGAAAAAACTCATAGTGAAATACCACTTAACATAAAGAATCAAGCGCATTACAAGTGCCACTTACAGGATATTTGGCAAAGACAGGCATCAGTAAAAAATATCAGAGTTCACCACTGTATCATGTGCGTTCCATGGATGTGGAAATTGCGTCAAAGGTTAGCATTAACCGGAAGTATGTCAACGCGTTTCGCCCCTCCTTCAAAAAAAAAAAAGGATTTCACTTCCGGTTCCATTGCAATCTATTTATATATGAGGGAAGATCACTCCTCCCTCTGGGGAGGACGAAGCGACCAATTATGATCAGTGTAAAAAAACGGATACCTCCCCTTACCCCCGCTGTAAAGCCACGATAGGAGACATCAATGCGGGCTTACGACAATTCTTACCTCCCTTGCTAGTACCTGTAGTGAGGAGGATGGAACCCAGTTGCAGAGAGGTGGCTGCTAGGATGGCGTTTGGACCTGAGGATCGGACGGACAGGGTCAGGAGAAGCCTCTGGCCGTTGGGAGAGAAGGTGGAAGTGAAGAAGAGACAGTGTCTGCCACCATCTCCCTGCGGACTGTGAAGCTGGTGGAGAGGGAGGAGAGAGTGTGCATAATCCCTGGAGGGGAATATAGGTGAATCAGCCCAGAAGGGGAGTAGGCTGGCTGAAATTGCAAGCCTCCAGCTGATCTCCAGCTGACAAAAGGAACTAATACAGCAAGCTATACAGGGATCCACCTGTGAACAGGAGAAGACCTGAAGCGCCAAAGGGGTGAGTCTGATTCAATTTTTAATAAGCTTGATTTACTAAATGGTGGAATCTGAGGACTGAATCTATGGAAATGACTCACCCCAATGGCTTATGTTAGCACTGTTGAATATGTATATGGTTAACGGTCTAATAACTGTAAAAATAGTTACAGGTACATACCGTGACTGTTCCGGAGGATCAAGTGGGTGGACACAGCCTCACACTGTAATAGTGACTGGACTCACTAAGGCCTAGACCCACGGCTAAGTAGGCTCCTCCAGTTGTTTTGCTACTGTGTATTACCTCCTAGTACCCTGCTATCGAGGGGACATAGTAACCGCCACGGTCTCGCTGAAGGAAAATAGGGGGGAGAGGAGCGACTGTGAATGGCACCACTTCGGCAAAAGAAAGGCAGGGGTCTAACACAACAGGGTTGCAGGTTTCTTTGCGACCCACACTCCTCCTGGGTCCAAGGCATTATACCCTCCATTATACCCTCTATCGGAAAAGGAAAAAATGTAGCCTGTGAGCAGACCACTAATAAAAAAACACAAGAAAGAAAGGAGATATTAAATACATACAACAATAAAGACCTGCATGTGTCTGAAGTATACCGCAGTTTAAACACCACACAGAGAAGCAATAAACTAACTCTGCATTTATATGAACTTTAACCTGGGAATTGACCATCTGGATTAAAGAATCACAATAAAATTTGTGGGAAGCCAGTAACCGGGGCAGGAGCAAACCTTCCAAAAGTGCTAGCCCTGGCTCCATTAAAAAATACATGACACAAGATGGAGATAAAGATAGCCCGGCAAACAGCTGGGGGGCCAAGAGTAAAATATCTGAGGGCTCGCAAAAAAATTGTCTGAGAAGACAACCAGGGGACACAGATACTTCACTATATACACATGATGAGATAGTAGATGAACCTGTAACTGAATCTAGACAAAAAAAGGAACTACCCACTAAAGGTGAAATGGCGGAGATGTTTGCGAGATTGGAACTATCCATAAAGGGAGAAGTGGCTACTCTGCA
Source organism: Aquarana catesbeiana (assembly GCF_042186555.1). Taxonomy (NCBI): domain Eukaryota; kingdom Metazoa; phylum Chordata; class Amphibia; order Anura; family Ranidae; genus Aquarana; species Aquarana catesbeiana. The sequence continues at coordinate 83,315 of NW_027362648.1, read as the reverse complement.
TGAGGACCTGAATAAGATATTAAAAAGGGTAGAGGAAACAGAAGAAAAGTTGGATTTTCAAGCGGCTGAAAAAAAGGAGCTCAAAGAACAGATGGAAGAGATACAGAGAGAACAGAGGTACACAAAGTAAAGGTTAGAAGACTATAACTATAAGAAAAAATGTAAAGGATTCGGGGATTATCTGACCTGCAGGGGGAAGATTTACAGGAACAAATTGATAAAGTATTTGGCCGGATGCTGGGTTTAGCAGAAACAGAAAAAATAAAGTTTGAAAGAATCCATAGGATCAGAAAACCTGCAGAGATGGCAGGAGACATCCTGAGAGATGTGATTGCGAGATTTCATAAATTTCAAGATAAAGAGCAGATATGGACAAGTCTAAAATCCAACCAACCGGCTAAATACGAAGAAACCTCATTACAGATATTCCCAGACCTGGCAGCAGAGAACCTGTCAAGGAGAAGAACTTTAAAACCACTACTCAAACAGTTAAAGAGATATAAGATCCAATATTCTTGGGGCTTCCCAGCCTGCCTAATTGGAAGAAATGAGGGTAGATCTGCAACTCTAAGATTCCAAGAAGATATGGCCAAATTTTGCAACAGATTAGATATACCATTATTGGAGATTACAGGCTGGTAGAAAACGCAGGGGAAATCCCCAATGACAACAACAGCAATGGTACCTAATTTTAAAAGAAAAGAAAAAGGCAGCAACATGGGAAAAAAAACTTAATAGTGGAATGAACAGGGAGGGGTTTTGGACTGGGGGTGGGGGGGATAGGGAAGAGAGAAAAGAGAAAAAAATAGAAGGCAGTAAGTCCAGGGGAGCTGGGCGGGCGAGGGATACCCCTAAATAGGGGAAGCAGTGGTTAGGTCATGGGACCATAGGCAGAGCTCAACCTCAGTGGGGGGAAACCGGAGGTCCGGGAGGAGTAGCTGGGCCTTGGTTCCTTCGGCCATGGGGAGGCAAAAATCCCCCAATTGGATTAGGGATGGGGGGGTGGTTAGGGGATCCTTTCTGAAGTATCATGAGGGTTATAGAAGTAGCGCCAACACTCCTAGGCCCAATGAGCCCTCTGGAAGGCAATTATACATTGGAATGGAATATCACCACTTGGATCAACGGATGGGGGGAGACTGGAAGATGGGAACAGGTGAGTGGAGTGCAAGGAATAATGACGACGACATTAAAATTCCTGTTGTATAATGTGCGTGGGTTAAACTCTCCTGTAAGAGATTTAATATAATTAGAGAAATAAAAAAACTTAAAGCCAAGGAAATCTTTTTACAGGAGACCCATTTCTCACACGAATCGAATTCGAAAATATTTTCAAAAAAGACTACCCAATATGGTATTATGGGGACTCTTTAACTAAATGGGCAAAGGGAGTCACCATCGGATTTGCCAAGGGAGTAAGGTTCACCCCGGAGGAGAGACTGGCGGACCCAGAAGGGCGCTATTTGTTTCTCAGGGGAAGAATAAATGAGGTGGAGTACTCCTTGGCAAACCTTTATTGCCCAAATAAAAATCCAATTACATATCTAAAAGGGGTAATTGAGAAGGTTATGGAGTTCAAGAAAGGGGGAGCCATCATGGCTGGAGATTTCAATATCTGTATGGATCCAACGATAGATAGTACGTCCCGTGTGCAGTGGACTGGTAATGTACATAGGAAGACGTTATTAAAGAAACTTCCCCAACATGAACTAATAAACGTATATAGAATACAACACCGTAAAATAGGAGATTATAATTTCCACTCTGCTGTACATGGGACATACTCAAGAATCGTCTTTTTTTTGGTCGAACATAGGTTGCTGGAGACAGTAATTAGTACGAATATCAAAATCACGACCTTCTCAGATCATGCTCCAGTGACATTGAAAATGAAGATAGAGGGGGCCCAAAATAGGTCCACATATTGGAGATTAAATGAAGAACTGCTACAGGATAAAGAGGCAGAAGTTAGGATTAAGAATGAAATAGAGCAGTGCTTCAAAATTAATGACAATGGAGAATTATCAGATGCTATAGTTTGGGAAGCCCATTAGAGGGGTCCTGATTTTGATGGGATCGGAAAGAAAAAAGATGAGAATAAGAAAAAGGGAAATCATTTCTAAGGAAATTTATGACTTAGAACAGCAACACAAAAAAACTGGAGAACAAGAATTACTATCAGCAGCTATTATAAAAAGGGAAGAGATGAAAGAATTAACCGAACAGGAAACTCGAAGGATATATAACAGAATAAAAAAAGAGAGGTACCAAGGGGGAAACAAGACCGGGAAATATTTGGCTAAACTGTTCAAAAAGAAAATAACGGCTAACTATATAGAGAAAATACAAACAGGCACAGGGGAAATGGCACACACAAAAACAGGAATAGCAAGGGCTTTTCAGGAATGCTATGGTAGACTTTATTCGATCAATCAAAAGGGAACACCTGAAAAATATAAAGAGAGGATGGAAAAGACAAACGCTTTTTTACATGAATTATGCCTAAATAAAATATCAGAAGACAAACTTAGTACCCTAGAGGTCCCCATCACAGTGGAAGAAATAAAAAAAGCTTTGGAGGCCGCAATTACAATCATACCAAAGGAAGGAAAGGATGCTACATTATGTTCAAGCTACCGACCTATTTCATTGCTAAATGCCGATACAAAGCTATTCGCGAAGGTATTGGCAACTAGGATGAAATTAGTAATGAATGACCTAGTACATACCGACCAAGTGGGTTTTATTCCAGGAAGGGAATGTCGGGATAATGGAATCAGAACACTTCTAGTGGTTCAGAAAATAAAAGAAAGTAAATCCCCAGGACTGCTGCTGTTAATTGATGCCAAAAAGGCTTTTGACAGGGTAGACTGGGGATTTATGCAGAGCACACTAGAGGCAATGGGACTAGGCCCAAAAATGACCCACTGGATCAAAGCACTTTATAACCAGCCGACAGCAAAGGTGAAAGTAAATGGAGTAGCCTCAGGACCCTTTGAGATGCACACTGGCACTAGGCAAGGGTGCCCCCTGTCCCCCCTGCTGTTTGTTCTGTCACTTAAATCTCTGTTGGTCAAGATAAGATGGAATTCAGACATCAGGGGATAACCATAGGAGAGGAGGAACACAAACTGGCAGCCTACGCCGACGATATTTTGTTTTTTATGTCCAACCCCAGATCCTCCCTAACTTAATGAAAGCCTTAAAAACATACGGAGAGTTATCAAACTTCATAATGAACCCATCCAAATCCGAGATCCTCAAAATAAACATACAAAATCAGGAGGAACAGGCAATCCAAAATGATTTCCCTTTTATTTGGAGCAGAAAAGAGTTCAAATACTTAGGGGCAGGGCTTTTTTTCAGGGGGAACTTGGTGGAACTCTGTTCCACCACTTCTGGCTCAGACCGTTTGGTGCCTGCTCACCACAATCACTTATAAACACCGAAGTCTGGTTTCTGTGTTTACAAGTGACAGCTCTGCACTCTGTATGTAATGCAATCCTGGCATTTTATGCCCCTTTAAGACCCTCCAACTGTTTTCGTGAAATTTGACTGAACACACCCACTATTTGATGTGATTTGGAGGGTGTGTGTAGAGGGAGGGGTTTTGTGGGGCCGTGGTTAAGTTCCAGCACCTATTGTTTGAGAAAATAAGCCCTGCTTAGGGGTAAGGATAACATCATCCATTGAGACAACATATTAAACAAACTACATTCCGCTATTGAATGATATTAAATTAGAATTATCAAAATAGCATCAAGACATGTATCTTGGATTGGTAGGATTAATATCTTTAAAATGCGTATATTGCCAAAAATAACATACAAGATGCAAATGCTACCGATTCCGCTCCCACAGGTATACTTTAAAACACTAAAAACACAACTCTCTAAGTTTATTTGGCAGAAAAAGAAGCCACATATCAGCATGACAGTACTGACCAGGGAAAAGGGGCAGGGGGGCCTGATCTTAAGAATTATTATAACGCTATTATACTTTCACGGGTGATAGAATGGGCAAAAATAATAAAGAAAAAAGATGGGTTAATTTAGAAAGTGCGTGTAGTAAAGTTACACTAAGGAAAATAATATGGATACCCGCACAACTGAGAGATTTGAACGAGGATACACACAGTATAATACATAAAGCACTCGCAATTTGGGACATGATTCACAAAAGGGAAAAATGGGGATTTAATTCACCACTGACACCATTAAAAGACACAATTTATTTTACACCCGGAATAGGGAGATTGTTTGGAAATTGGATCAAGGATGATAATGCACAATTAAAAGATGTAATGGAGAAGGGGAAAATTCGCACTTTTGAGGACCTAAAATATAAAAAGAACTTAGTGGTGGTAGATACAGGTGGCGGTATTCCCAGCTGAAGCATTTCATAGAGACATTACCCCAACCAATTAGATCTGAAGAGAACTTACTCCCGCTGGAGCAGCTGTGCACAGCAACAGGTAAAAAGAGGGGGATATCAAGGATATATAAAATATTGATGGATGTGAAGGGGCTGGGAATGCCGCCATTTATAAGAAAATGGGAAGAAGAATTGGGAACACATAGTAGGAGTGAATGATTTAGAAATAGGGAAAATAATGAGGATGGTGCATATACTTCAATAGACTACAATACTATAGAAATGAGTTATAAATGTTTGGTACGGTGGTATATAACCCCTGATAAGGCACATAAATATCAAAGGGAGGTGTCACAACTATGTTGGATGGGGTGTAAGGAATTAGGAACCATGACCCACATTTGGTGGACCTGCCCAAAAATAAAAAAATACTGGAGAGAGGTACTGCAAATAATAAAAAATATAACCAACATAGAAATATCAGAAGACCCGTGGGGGTGTTTGTTCCATAGAATCCCAATGCCAACTAAACGCTACATGAGAACACTGGTTCCACATCTATTAAAAGCAGCCAAAAGTTTAATTTCCAAACAGTGGCAAGAACTAGAAAGCCCTATGATGAGGAGCTGGTGTAATAAAGTAAATGATATTTATAATTTAGAGTACCTAAGGTTCAGTGGTGAAGAGGGATGGGAAGGGTTTGAGAAATAGAAATATAGAGATACATTTTAAGCAGACATCAAGTTTCGCTGAAAAGATGGGAATACAATGAATGGGGTGAGAAATAGGAACTAGGGGGCGGTTAGGCGCATTGAAAAAGTAAGCCCAAAGAGGATCGGGGGGGGTGTTGGGGAGTAGAGGGGGCGGGAGGTGGGGATTTATATAGATATGTATGTAATAAGTGATGTATAGTAGAGAGATGTTCTCGATTATTTATGTATGTATACGTTTTTTTTAAAGAAATTTAATAAAGATATACATTTAAAAAAAAAAAAAAAGTATAATATAGGCTGCCAGCGCTGTTTTATACTTGTTATCACTTTTAAGGTTGTAGCACCTTTGCACAGCGGCTGCAGTCTTATTTTCATTTTTATTCTGATTTAGTACTTCAACGCGAATAGATTTATAGTAGGAGGAAGCTGGTTCTCATTGCTTGCTGCAAAGTGTAAAGTGGTTACAGAATCACTTTAAAGGACTTTAAAAGTTTTAATTTTATAATTCAATATCAGAGTTTCTATTAAAAAAAATCAAGCTTACCAGAATGGTTTGATATTTCTCCTTCTGAACATGGAGCACAATTATAACAACATGGGTGATATCCTTCTCTTACAGATTTTCTGAACCCTGGAAGACATTCCTCAGAGCATCGACCTCTTGGGACCTAAGATAATATAGAACAATATGAACTATTCAAGAGCAAAACTACAGATCTAATAGTGTAAGTAAGCCAAGCTTCTGGTGCGTACAATGAGGTAGAATGCATACCTTGGTGTAAAAACTTGAACCATTCCAGAAGGTGGCCCTTCATTAGTCTGGATACCACAGAATATGCTTCTAATCAGAAGACAGAGATAGACTGCTAGGAGCACTAGCAGAATCCTTGCATTAGAAAGGTTACAGCAACAAAACTATCAGTACAAGCATAAACGCTGCCTCAAAAGTCCAAAGAAAAAATCTCCTACAAAACAAAGAGAAGAAAACAAATAGCCGTGTACCTCTAATAACCTCATACAAGCCAGCACTATAAGGGATGAGAGAGATAATGAAATAAATGAAACCTATCATAACAGAGGACAGAACCCTGAAAGGAATATTCCAACAACCCCCAGTGCTGACCTTCAGGCAACCACCCAACCTCATACATACATCAATCAGCAGGAAGCTTCATTCTGAGGACAGGGACTCAAAAAAGGGAACAAAACCTTGCAACAATAAATGCTGCAAACTGTGCATCTATATAAATATATTAAACATTGTCACACAAACAAAAGGAACCTTCAGTAGTACCAGGTCCTACAGCTTGGCCTCCAGTAATGGGATGTACTTCATTCAATGCAGCAAGTGCAATCATGGATCATACATTGGTGAGACAGGACAGAAGTTACAAAAACAGAATTAATTTTTATAGACACTGTAACGGAATTGTCCCCCACACTCTGCTTGAGTGCTTCCGTCATATACCACTTCCTCCAGTCTGAAGATAGATATCAGATATTATAGCCGCATATTGCAACCAAGAACAAGGTAGGACTTGTTTGGCTGCAAAGCTGGAACACGTTTATTTGACGAAATTAACTAACACAGAATATATACCCCACAGGAGGACCTCCCCCTCCTGATCATATTACCCTAACAATACAAACTGTACACAGGAATATAATTAGAACAACAGACATATACTATAAACATTACGTTAATTAGCCATCTGGATGACTCAGAGGTTTCATTCTAGGTCAGACTTGCCGACTTCTACAATACTGAATACAGTGTACTGGACAATACACATTATTACAAGTATAAACACAACCCACAATGGTTTGCTTGCAAGACAGACAAAAGGTGAGTTAATTATCACAATTAACAATGGGTGAAAGACCCTTAGGAAGCACACAAGACCTACTTGTATTAAACACATTATAGCAGGCAACCCCCAAACAGGTGGCTTGCTGATGACATCAACATCTACTATGAGTCCCATAGTGTGGAGCAGTCCTTGTTGGAAATGTGGCATCTAGGCCCTTAACATGGACCCCGGGCTTAGAGTTCCAGAGTCTGTGTGTCTTGGGGAGACATGGACTTGAATCCTAAATAACAAGACCACTCCACGGATCCCCCAGGCAATGCACCTTCCAAAGAGTTGTATTACCTTAAATGCCAGGGCCCATAGTCAGTGGGTAAGAGGCTTGCTCCCAGTCTTTTCCAAAAGCCCCTGTCCTGGCTAGGTCTGTCACAGACACAATAAAAGAACATAAAGAAGAGGATTACTGTGCAGCTGTGGAATTCCCCACAACCAGACCATTCTATGGAAGACCTGGAAGTTTTGGTTCCTAAAGGGACTTTTTAAAAAATACTCAGGAAATGAAAACTGTTAAACTGTGAATAATAATTCCACATGAGGAAAAGGTAATGGTCTGAATGTGGAGCACAGTATTTTAAATCACTACCATGCAGTTTTATGAAAATTCTCATCTTTGTGATTTTTCCACTGCTCCTCTGTACTGCTTGGATATTAGAAGAAGGGAGGGATTCCCCCAATAGCTTGAAAATGTAACTGTTGTGCAAAAAAACAAAAAACAAATGTACTCAACTGTGCTGTTGCAAGTGCACTAATATGACTACAATGTCCTTCACCTTATCTTTCCATAAAACACTTTTCAAGTCCTTCCTGCACCTCCCTCTCTATCCCTCTCCTCATTTGAAGCTCATTGTATTCCTCTCTTTTCTCCAGGTTCTCTGCACTGTGATTTATCTGCCTCTGCAACTGGTGTCACTCTTCCTTGATGAATTTTCTGCCCAGCTACCTTATTTTTTTTTTCTTTGAAATGCCCAATATCATTCATGGTGATTTTAACATCCCTAATAATGTTTATACCCCAGCTACCTACCAATTCCTCAACCTGACCTTTGCCTACTGGACTAACGCAATAGACACACACTTCTGCACTCCATGCAACTTCCCAAACACCCATTTACCTCTCTCTGGCCATAATATTATCAGTTTCTTACTCTCCATATCTTTACCCCCCTATCCCTCCTAGAAGCAAACTTGCAGAAATCTTCACCACTTTAGCCCTTCTCTTATCTACAATGCAACAGACCACTTTTATAACCCAAATAGGACTTATCAATCCAGAGAGTGCTGGAAGTCAGCCCTCTCTAGCCAGACTACCCTGGAACATTTCACCCAACATGAATGAGAACCCCTGAGTACTCAACAATGTCTTCAAAATGTTCCTTATAAAGGGACCACAACTCAAATACTGGGGGAATATATCTGCCATCCTGGACACATTCCTGGTGTCCTGTACACCCCCCATCCTTACTACCAGCAAACCCATAGACATCTTCACCACTTTAGCCCTTCTCTTATCTACTCTGCAACCAAATACCTTTTATTACCAAATTGTACCCCTATTCTGGCCTGACCTTGCCAATTCTGTCTCCAATAGCTCAGTCTCACCATCCCTGGAAACACTGCCTCCCTCCCCCCCACCACCACATACAGAATTAGTGGTAGTATCACTACCACCACCACTCAATGACAAACGTGTGACAGCTTGTTTTAAATTGTCAACAAGTCAGTGGGGATTCTCATGTTGTTGGTCAAATGGTTTCATCATCATATTTGGCTCTCTGTGACAAAAGACTATCCAAGTCCAGAGACAGGAAAGAAGCCCCAAACCAAGATATTACCTTCACCATGCTTCACAGAAAAGTTTTGGTAGTGATATGCTTTGTTTTTTGAAAAAGCATTTCATGTTCTATTATACTGTCCTTTATTACATTCATTCATAGAATAGTGCTCTGTGGTCATTGTGACCATTTGAAAACTTTAGGAACAGTTGTTAAGTTGCTCTTAAAGTAGAACTAGAAGCAAAACTTTCTTTTTCCATTTTGGATAAAGTAAGGGAGGATTCTAACTCCTGTCATATTTTTTTTGCCATCTGTGTCCCATTGTGGAGATTTCCCTTCACTTCCTGTCTTATAGCCAAACAGTAAGTGAGAGGAAATCCCTGCAAATTAAATTAATTCCTTGGGGAACCCCAGGTCACCAGAACTAGTGTCCCCTTTGGAAAATTCCCCTTCTATTACTTTTCTGGGGACAACCCAAAAATGTGAGATTTTCTATTACTTTCACTTTCAATGATAATGGTAAACAGGACAAATAGAGAGGGGGAATCTCCCTAATCGGGGCACAGACAGTAATAAAAACTGACAAGCATTCTAATCCCTCTCCACTCTATCCAAAACTAAAAAAATAGTTTTTCCTTTAGTTATACCTTAAGACATCTCTACAGGTCTTTTACTGACATCCTATGTTTTGCTGTGAACTTTGCAGCAAATTTCCTGTATCTTCATTTTAACATCAAGGCCTTCAGATATGCTTTTGTGGCCCTTTTGTCTTCATGTATCTTTACAATTCTTCATCCAAAATCCTCTCCTACGTCCTTTGATTATGGCTTGAGTCACATGAACAGAACCTTCTTTAGTAGACTAGACTCTACCAGACATTGATTGGTCTTTTTAATTGGGCAGCACAGCATTAAGCCACACCTCCAGCTTCTCAATGATTGGGGTAATGGAGACTAATTGCTATCTAAGAGGTTCAGACATACCAAATATTTTTCTATGAAGGACTTTGATTGCTTCAACTAGTTGATCAACAGTATATATGACCATGTAAAAAGCAATGAGTGATATTTTGTTCGTAGATTTTTTTATTTTTATTTGACCACATTTTAGGAGTCACTTATACAGAAATCCAGGTAGCTAAATGTTTTTTTTTGGGTTTTTAATGTATATAGAGTAACTGCAAATTTCTGATCAGGGGAATTACTACTCAACATTGTTTTTCTTTCTCTTTTTACAGTCAGATGAAATCAGAAGGCCTGGGTAGAATCTGGCTATTGGTAATACTGGTAATACAGTTGTGGGAACGATCATCAATTCCCGACTCGACTACGCAAATTCCCTCTACGTAGGTCTACCCCAATACCAGCTTGCGCGCTTGCAACTCATGCAGAACACGGCGGCAAGGCTGTTAACAGGGAAAAAGCCCTGGGAATCCATCTCCCCATCCCTAAAAAGCCTACATTGGCTAACGGTGAAGAATCGGATCACATTCAAGACCCTCTGCCTCACCCATAAATGCATACAAGGAAACGCTCCGCAATATCTCCGGGAAAAAATAAAACACTACACACCGAATCGCAGTCTTCGATCAGCTAACCAAAACCTCCTCCTCATTCCCAAATACCGCTACAAAGCAAAGGGAGAACGTAGATTTGCAGTCCAAGGACCTCGACTATGGAATGCTCTCCCAACCAACCTCCGCATGGAAGAAAACCACCAGGCCTTCAGGAAAAAACTAAAGACCTTCCTTTTCTAGAAGCTGGCTACAGAGAATACATCTAGCGCCTTGAGGCGATTCAGTTCGCAATTTGTAGCGCTTTACAAATTATTCATTCATTCATTCACTGGTGGTCATTCCCCTCCAAAGTCTTTTATCTTCTTCTTGTAGCGCTCTGGTGTTTAGGCAGGGTTGCTCCTAAATTTACCTGCCAGGTATAGCTACTTTGGCTAATTGTTGAGGATCAATTGATTTCACTCTAAGTCTGTAATTGCTGCACTTCTCTCTTTTGTCGGTAGGTGGCCGGGTACCTGGTGGCATTAGATATGAGAAGGGCAATGCAAGGTCAGGTTATGGGTATATGGAGTATCCCAGCCAATGGGCAGGGGTTTTCTTAAATCTCTTGACCTGCTGGGAGAACCTATATATTCGGGTGGAGTCAGGTGATCAGTGTTCTGTGCCAACCGGACGGCTTTCTGGGTGGAAATGTGTTGTATTGCCCGGGCTGCTAGGCTGGAGTTTGGGCCTATCCCGGGCACATTTGGCTGCTGGGCTGTCTGAGGGCCTGTCCAGAAGCAAGAGAGCAGCGTAGGGTTGGGATTGCAGCATGCAGTCCAGCCAGAGGTGACAGTTCTGCCAGCCGGAGAACCTGATGTGGTTGGAGGTAGAGGGGAAGCTGTCGCCACTAAGGGACCAACCACCTTATTACCGGGGGCCACAGTGAGTGGCTAAAGCATCAACCGGGGACGAGGAAGAATCTGGAAACTTCAGCGGGTGTCACGTCAGGGACCCAGCCAGCTTAGGTGATGCTTGCAGTGCAGCCTTATGTGTCAAGCCAGGGACTGAGCAGGCCCGTGGGGTGAAGCTTGAGAGGTATCTTGAGTGCCAAGCTAGGGACCCAGGAGAGACGGGGTGACGCTTGAGGAAGATAATACCGTGAAGATTGGCGGAGCTCAATAGATTCAGTGTCAGTAAATCATCTAGTCTAGAGAGAGAGACTGGGAGCTAAGTGGGCTGAGGAACTACAAGAAGTGATTGTAGTGGAAGTGAAGGAACTGTTACACCTTGTATTAGAAACTGTTAAAGACTGTTACCATAGGAGACAGCATTCCTACACATGCAGAAGTGGTGTCTTACTGGATGCCTTTCCCTGCATGGCTGTCTACCAGTAGAGGGCTCGGAGTCTGACAATTAATCTTGCAACTACCAAAGGGTGTCCTGACCATAACCCTCTCTCCCAAAGTTCTGTTAAGAGAAATAAAATCTCTTTTGCATTCAAGAAGTGTCTGGCGCCCAATGAATCTAACACCTTGGCACCCACTATGCCTCACAACCCACCATATATAGAAGGATGTCAGCTATCTCTGGCCCTGGAGGTTTTTATTAGACCAAAGGAGGCCGGAGACCTTGCTACATTCTGTACACAGGAGTCAGGGTCCTTCTATAGATGTCTATGTCCCGGGTCTGTGAGATGAGGAGGGGGGAGGTAATAGTAGTAGTCAGTCACATTTAGCTGAACTTGTTCTGTAATGTTTTGTATGTTTTGTAGTTTATCCACTTCTTCAGGTATAATGAGTGATGGGAACATATCCCGACATATATATCCACACAGCCAGCACTGACACCTTCATCTAATCACCATGGAATGAGTCATGGCAGATGTTGGATGTCTATGAACAGAATGGGGGGGAGGGGGTTAGGTTTTGTCTGGAGATGGGCTTTAGGGTCAAAACTAGTATGTTTCTTGTATAAGTTCTGGATCATCTTCCCCAGTGTAACTCACCTTGTCTCCTTTCCATGATATTCGCTCTGGTTCTAGTGTAAGTTGCTGAACCTCTGAGAGGGACCCATCAAAGTGACCCACATGCATCCAATCAGTGGTATTTGTACCATTAGTCCTTGTAATCCAATTTACAATTTCCAATGGGCTGGGCAGTTCTCCTTTATCATTAAAAATCATGACCTTGCCATTCGGATCCTTGTACTGGACTTCTTTTACATAGTGGGACAGCTTAAAAAATGACAGAAATGATTATGGGTAACAAGTATATAGAACACTTAGTCATTTTTTTTGACTATAGATTGTTTATCTAGTTATATCTCAATCAGGGAATGTCATTGGGATGAGATGACCTGTTTGCTGATCACTTATAATCAGATACATTTTAATGGAACTATTTATAAACAATTTGCTTTGCGGATGCGATCGTTCCAGCGATAAATTAGAAAATTCTACCTCTTTACAATACACTGGCTCAGCCTCATCTTGGATATACAGCTCAGTTTTGGTCACCAATCCTCTGGAAAGTTTGAAAACCCCCTATCGGGGCTTTTAAGCAGCCAATAAAGTGCAATATAGGTGGTTGAAAAAATTGAATTTTATTGGTACAAAAAATATAAATAACATATTAAAAAAGAAAATTCACTAGAATGAATACTGACTGTTAGAGTCAGGACATGAACTGAATGTGGCGTACAATTGCAACGGACAAAAGCCTACAATTAAAACCAATGCAAGACACAATGTATACGGGGGCAGCCAAAATTCCCCCAATAATGAATCCTTGAGGTTGGATGACAATAAATGCCTATAAATAAGGACAATATGCAATACAGTATATGTGGAACAACGAAGATTATATGTAAAAATCCTGACGCGTTTTGACCCTTCCCGGGTCTTCTTCAGAGGATGGTTGTCCACTATAAAAAAGTTAACATATATCAAACATAACATCAGATTTCCACAGTGCCAAAACCATACATGCATACCCTGTAGTGTAACTGAATAAGTTGTATAGTTACCTATCGCAGAATTTGTGACGTTACAATGTCGTTTCTAACATTGCAAAATGTTTGGGGTGATGCGATTTCTCCTCCACTTCTACCCCATTAATTCTTTCATATATTCTTATGTCGCATGGTGATTAATCGGCAGCAGGGCATTTGCTATTTTCCAGTTGATTTCTGTCTCACTCACTTATTCTTTGTTCACTTTTTTCTTTCCCTTTCTTTCCACTCTTTCCTCACATGCCTTCCCCTTCCCCTTCTCCTCCCTTTCCTCTTCTCCCCCCCCCTCCCTTCCCCCTCCTTCCTCTCTTTTTCTTCCCCCTCCCCTTTTCATTCTTTAGCAATGCCCTCCTGCATACCCATGGACTTATAATCTAGTAACCGTATGGAACTCCATGGTTGGTAAATTTCCCAACCATGTGGATGAACCAACTGACCCTTCGTTTTTCATTTTTTATTTTTTATTTTTACTACTAACGTGAATTCATCTGGGTGCGGTTTGGATTGCCTATCTTGCTCCTTCCTTTCCCTCCCTCTCCTGTATGGGGGGTTGGTAGACGTGATCTCTCGTAAGATACATTCAGTCCACCGCCCGCCCCCTGGGGAGTTGGTCCGACACGGGGGAAACAGGGTAGTGGAGGAGAAATCGCATCACCCCAAACATTTTGCAATGTTAGAAACGACATTGTAACGTCACAAATTCTGCGATAGGTAACTATACAACTTATTCAGTTACACTACAGGGTATGCATGTATGGTTTTGGCACTGTGGAAATCTGATGTTATGTTTGATATATGTTAACTTTTTTATAGTGGACAACCATCCTCTGAAGAAGATTCGGGAAGGGTCGAAACGCGTCAGTTTTTTTACATATAATCTTCGTTGTTCCACATATACTGTATTGCATATTGTCCTTATTTATAGGCATTTATTGTTATCCAACCTCAAGGATTCATTATTGGGGGAATTTTGGCTGCCCCCGTATACATTGTGTCTTGCATTGGTTTTAATTGTAGGCTTTTGTCCGTTGCAATTGTACGCCACATTCAGTTCATGTCCTGACTCTAACAGTCAGTATTCATTCTAGTGAATTTTCTTTTTTAATATGTTATTTATATTTTTTGTACCAATGAAATTCAATTTTTTCAACCACCTATATTGCACTTTATTGGCTGCTTAAAAGCCCCGATAGGGGGTTTTCATACTTTTTCATGCACTTTATGGGGTGTGCGGCCTATCCGTCTACACTCATGTGAGTACTTTTTGCTGTTTGAATCCTCTGGAAAGTTGTAGATGAATTAGAAAGAGTTCAGCAAATGGCAACAAAATGAACAAGGAGGACAGAGGATGTCAGCTATGAGGACTGATAGATTACAGGTATTCACTCTGGAGAAGAGGCACTTAAAGGGCAATTCCACTTTCATGAGAAAAAAAATGAGCACATAAAAAAAATAATATAGCATATACAAATATTGTAATTGAATGTTATTTAAAATGACCTTTTCTTTCAATCTGCAGCTCTGTAATGTTGTGTAAAATGCAATATGGCCACCTGGAGGCGTTCTATACACAGATGGTGTACAGAAAACCCCTCCCCCAGAAATGTAATTTCCTGCCCTTATGATTGGCTCACTTCCCAGAAGTCAAATACAAATCAGTCAGATACAATTAAGATAAAAATCGGATTTTGTGCACCTCCTTCAATAAAAATTTCATTTTTGGTGAGGAACTCCCAAAGGGAAATCACATCTAAAGGGATGCAGACCCTCCCACTTTCCCCATTAAAGCCCTGCAGGTGCAGCAGCAGATTGACAGTTATGTAGCGCATCCCCTAAGGAGCCACAAGTGTAAAAGGGTCCCCCACCCTGCACAGCCAGGCACACCGCATCTTCACAGAACACTTAAGTCTGAAGAACAGTCCAGTGCTTTGTTTTAGATTGAATTGAGGAAAATAAACTGGGATATGAATATTATAGGATGCCCACTTGTTCAAAGCAGTAGAACTCTTCAGAGACACAACTATATACAGTCTGTAGATACACTTCTCCTTTACCCCCAGCACAAATCTTGCTTGTAGAACTACAACTCCCAGGACCAGCTGGCACTGTTTGGATGAACTGACAAAGGCTCAGTCAGACGAGTAGTAAAAACCCTTTACAGGCGGGGACCATGGGCCCCTTGTTTGTGTAGCAAAGCCCTAGTGCCTAGCTGTCCTCCTCTTGGGGCTACTGATCCCAGCACCACCTCTTCAGGCACTGCCAGCCCACCTGGCTGCAGCTGCCCGTTTCTCCAGCCCTCCTGCCCAAGACTCCACAGTCCTCCCAGACTGACTCTACATCCATCCCAGACTGCTCTCTGCCAGTCCTCTCAGGCATGCCTCTCACACCCCTGTGTGTCGTGAAGAGGGTCCCTTTTTACACATGAGCCCAGGCCCAAGGTCACCCCCCAGACTAGGAGGCACCCTCAAGGGCCACCGAAAGGCCAAAAATTTAATCTCCAGCTTCAGCCCGAACTTCTTTGCCCAACCTGGGTTGACCCAGAGTATTTGAGGGGACCTGCCCCCTGCCATCCAAACTGTTGGGGATTGGTCAGGGCCCTCATGAATACTCCAGGCAGCTCCTCCTCACCTCTACTCCTATTATTCTGGAATCTTCTGCAAGTTTCTAGAAGTAGGGGGAGGCTGCCAGCTAAGCCTGAACAATTTTCCTACACAACAAAAATCCTACTCTAGCACACCAGAGGGAGCTACAATTATTAAACCCAAAAAAAGGAAATCCTACGAGCCACAATGAACCTAGTGCTAAAAAAAAGCACTACACAGCCGCATGCATATATCACGCCTTGTACTACGTGTGAAATATCAAATAAATAAAAAAATAATGCGCTAGAGTGTGCTGAACTTGCCCCTATTATGGCACAAAAAGATACAGTACATATACACCAAAGTGCAAAGGTATCTACCACACTATGTACTATATCCCATAAAGTAAACGAACGTAATGTGTACAAATAAACCATGCAATGAGCATATAAAATGATAATAGTAATATTATTAAATAAATTTGCTCCAAAATAAATAAGTGCAAAACAGGTGCTAAAAAAGTGCAATTAACAAATAAAATAATGATAGTAATAATAATAAATATTAAATAAATATAATTTCTTCTGTAGCGCCCACCAGTTTGGGTGAGGGCTACAATAGAGAGTTTAGTGTTAAAATAGGCCAATATTGCCAGAATCTCACTCTGCAGTGTAATCTGGTGGGGTTTGATTTCTGGGGAGGTTTATTAGTGTAGCGGAGGGTGTGACCCCCTGCACTCTGCTTGGACAGTTTCCTTTGTTTTCTGGGGTTTGGCCTGGAAGACAGGAGGAATACAAGTGTGAGTGACAGGTAGCTTTTGGAAGATGCCTCTGGACCAATCATTAATTTGTTGGGACAGGGGCGGGACTTCTATTTAAGGCCTGGTCACATGTTTCCGGGAGTTCGTTCTGCATGGGAAGTTTAGAGATACAGTTTGGAGGATGTAGAGATCCAGGATTCGTGCGGGTGCTCTCCCCTATGGGGGGAGGGGAAGCACGCGATGGAGGAAGTATCCAGGAGTAAGGATATAGCCACCGATACAGCACTGATGTTCTCCCCTGTGTGAGGAGAAGGAAAACAAAGCTATGTGGATGGAGAGGAACTGAAGTACTTTCTTCCAAAAGGCTGCCAATACTGACATCCAGGACTGGGCGAGGATTTTCCGTGTGTGACATGGATCATCACTCAGAAACACAAGTGAGTGTAACCCAGAGGGAAACAGAACTTCTGCAGAGACTTTAGAGGGGTTAGTGTGTGGGGTTCAGGGTAATAGAGCTGAGCCCTAGAGGAACTAATACGCTGGAGGAATCCAGAAAGTCACCCCCTGAATGCTATTCAGAGTTTCATTCAGGGAGTTCTAACAGACGTTCTTCCAAGTCAGGAAGTGGTGGTAAAGAGAAAGAAGGAAAGATGCATTGCACTAGGGAATATTATTCAAGATGGAAGTCTACTACTCGGGGCTTTGTATAATCTGAAAATAATATTGTATTGCATATCATTCAACCCTACTGGAAGTTATTCAGAGTGACTTTCCAGCATAGTGCTGCATTTCATATGGAAACCGCAATAAACTTGTACATAGTTCACTTTTAATGACTGTCTGTGTATTCTATTTGGTTGGGGTAAAAGGGGTGATAGAACAAGCTCCAGGGTAGAACGAACCTTTAGCCGCCCCTACGGGAGTAGGACGCTTCACTTCAAAAATAATCCATACATGCAAACAAATACTGAAAAGTGACATGTGCCAACCAAAAAGTGCAAAGTATCACACAATGCATATACTTAATAGTCCATCATGAACAAGATATATATTGAACACAAAAAGTCCTTCACAGAAGTGATGACAGATGATCTTCATTAGTGATGTGTTCAAACGTGCTAAAATTCCATGTGCCACAGATCATGTGATGGTGAATCAAAAGGTGACCCCCCAAGGTAATCTGCTCACCTTAGAGAATGTGACTAAGTCACTAGACAGAGTCAGGAAACGCTTTTGAGCCACCCAGGGCTCTAAGTGGATCACAGGAAAACAGGCTCCAGCATAGGCTCAAACAATAAGCAAGGAGAAAAGAAAAGGAACCATATAGTGTGAAAACGTTTAAAATATTTATTCCAAGGTCAGATAAAAAAGCTCTCCCCCAAAGGGGGTACTCACATTTTGAGGGTGTGTCAATGCCCTAGGGGAGGGGCCAGAACGGAGTGTTAGGCAGCAGCAGCTGTCGGTGCTGGAATGGTCTCCATAACCTCACTGTTACATCCAGAATATATACCTTTCAGAGTGATGCACTGACACACCCTCAAAATGTGAGTACCCCCTTTGGGGGAAAGCTTTTTATCTGACCTTGGAATAAATATTTTAAACGTTATCACACTATATGGTTCCTTTTCTTTTCTCCTTGCTTAATGTTTGAGCCTTATTTTGGAGCCTGCTTTCCTGTGATCCATATAGAGCCCTGGGTGGCTCAAAAGCGTTTCCTGACTCTGTCTAGTGACTTAGTCACATTCTCTAAGGTGAGCGGATTACCTTGGGGGGTCACCTTTTGATTCACCATCACATGATCTGTGGCACATGGAATTTTAGCACGTTTGAACACATCATTAATGAAGATCATCCGTCATCACTTCTGTGAAGGACTTTTTGTGTTCAATCTATATCTAGTTCATGATGGACTATTAAGTATATGCATTGTGTGACACTTTGCACTTTTTTGGTTGGTACATGTCACTTTTCAGTATTTGTTTGCATGTATGGATTATTTTTGAAGCAATTATATTTATTTAATATTTATTATTATTACTATCATTATTTTATTTGTTAATTGCACTTTTTTAGCACCTGCTTTGAACTTATTTATTTTGGAGCAAATTTATTTAATAATATTACTATTATCATTTTATATGCTCATTGCATGGTTTATTTGTGCAAATTACATTCGTTTACTTTATGGGATATAGTACATAGTGTGGTAGATACCTTGGCACTTTGGTGTATATGTACTGTATCTTTTTGTGCTGTGATAGGGGCAAGTTCAGCACACTCTAGCGCATCATATTTTTATTTATTTTTTATTTTAGTACATGGACATGGAGAAACAAACAGCTATTTCTTCAGAGTAACAAAAGATAGGAATCTGCAACAAAGTTTGTAAAATCCATGTGATGTACAAAGACCATCCAGAGGGGAAGGTTTTTTTCTCAACAAAAGTGGAGTTACTCTTTAAGAGAGGACAAGATTACAATGTACAAATATATTTAAAAGTGACTTCAGTAACTGTGATAAACTGTTTACTGTAAGGTCCCCGAAGAGGACATGTGGTCATGATTTGAGGTTAGAAGAAAGGAGGCTTAACCTTAGATTGGGGAAAGAGTTCTTTACTGCTAGAGAAGTAAAAATGTGCAATTCCCTTCCCTAGGAAGTGGTACAAGCTGAGAGTGCTGACAACTTTTAAAACCTTTTAGATGTCTTCCTCAGAAAGCAGAATATATGAGGCTATGGGAACTTTCAAAGAATAAAAATCACACACACATACACACACACAGGATGAAATGGATGGAGCTGTGTCTTTTTTTCAATCTTATAAACCATATAAACTATGAATGTCTTAACATTTGTATAATGAATAATACCATAATGTTTGTAATATGTGTGTAATGGTATCTTTGTTGCTTTTCACCGGGTGAATGTAACATTCTCTAACATTTGTGAAAAATAGCCATGAGAACATTTGACCATGAAAGTTACCATTCACCAATAGAGAAAATGACCTAACATTATAGGCTAATGCCGTGTACACACAAGTGGAATGTCCACCAGGAAAAGTATGACGAAATCATTTCATCGTATAATCCGCTCATGTGTATGCCTCATCTGACTTTTTTTTTTTTTAATTCTAACGGACCTAGAAATAGAACATGTTTCAAATATTTCTGACAGAACCCATTCCTATCGGGAAAACCGATCGTCTGTATGCTGGTCTGACCAAAAACGACGCATGCTCTGAGGCAAGTATGGGACAGAAGCTATTGGCTACTGGCTATTGAACTTCCTTTTTCTAGTCCCGTCGTACGTGCTGTACGTCACCGCGTTCTAGACGGTCGGACTTTGGTGTGATCGTGTGTACGCAAGACAGTTTCAGCAGAATTCCGTCTGAACTCCGTCAATTAAACCGTCAGAGTTTATCATAATGGGAAAACTGGTCATGTGTATGCTGCATAAGAACATTGTACCAGCAGGGAAAATAATATGAAGAAGACCTCTGCACTGTGTACAGTTCATGGAGAATCCTGTGTGAATGGAAAAACAAATGGATTTTCAGTCAGGATGAGACAATGGTCTGGTATAAACATTGGCTGTTTGGGCATTCAGACAAGTGGCCAAACTTTTGCCCATCCAACCTTCTTTTGGATTGGAGTCGATAATCTCATATAGAAGCAATATTTCTACAGTTTATATATGTAACAACCTCCTGCTGTCAGTGATTCCTAAGGAAGCTGCGTATGCTTGTCCCGAGGCATCCCTAGGAACCAATGACATCACTGGAAATCCCGGCCACATAAGAAAAGGGGTGGGAATAGTAGTGACATCACTGCCCAAATATGGTCACTGGCCATATTTAAGCATTTTTCATTTACAAGAAAAAAGCCACTGTGATTCTGATAAACCAACCCACCAACAGACCCCCACAATCATCGGCCAGGGTTGTGGGGAAGAGGCTCTTGTTCTTATCAACAAGTCATTGCCCCATGTTGAAGGCATGTGGCCTGGTATGGTTTGGGGGGAGGCGCCTGCCAGGCTGCATGCTCAGAATAAGGGTTTGGTATGGATTTTAAGGGAGACCTCCCACATTTTTTGTTTTGTTTTGTTGAGATCTGAGTTTAAATTGTCAACAAATTACATTTCACTGCCACTGCTGTCAAAAAAAGAAAAAACAAACATACACATAGAAGGGGCCCATGAAGTGACTGAGGAGTGTGGATCCTCGAGAAATATTAAGGTCGAAAAAACAAATGGTTTCCACAGGATGCCATGTGTAACTCTTTTCCATGCCAAGCCAAGCTCCAGTTGTCCCGGGATGCCCCCCCGGCACCCCTAATGGGAACAAACTGTGCCGAGGCAGACCCCCCGAGACCCCTGGAGCACAGCCAAGATTATTGTCAAACACAGGGCATCGCAGTAGATAAGTGTATAAAAGTTTATGTCCTAAAGGGTCCTGTGGGAGGTTGTAACACTGTAGAATGGGAGCATTCGTACTACATTGACATATGGAGCGTATTATCTGTTCGTAACATAATTAAAATAGTAGTATCCAGCAAATCAAAAGAAAGCATAAGGCATACTAGAGGGGGGGGGGGGGAAGGGGCGGAGAGCCACTCAGCAAGCATCATGAAGGAGCAAGGGTGTTGACGAATACTTGGTTTGTTTGCATCCCAGGGATGAGGGAAATACCTATGTGAGTAGCCCAGGGTTCCCAGGTGGATTCAAACTGTGCCCTGGAATTTAACAAGGCACTGGTCAATTTCTCCTGGGACATCAACCAGGAAATTTTTCGCTTGGCCACAATATAAGACACCTTGGGCTGTTTCCAGGCCTTTGCAATTGTTAGTTTGGCGCTTAGGAAGATAAAGTGGATTAATTTGTGAGTCCATTTAGAAGCACCTGGGACATTTGCATTCAAGAGGGCTGCTGCGGGAGTTCTGGGAATCTGTTGTCCCATCACTTTATGAATTAGAGCAAACATCCTTTTCCAGAATGACCTAATTTTGGGACATTCCCACCATATGTGGGCCATAGAGCCGATCAGTTCACAACCTCTGAAACACGGGGGGTTGACAGAGGGGAACATGTGGGCCAATTTAGAAGGAGTGAGATACCACCTGGTCATCACTTTAATATTTGATTCTATTAGGGAAATATTTTTAATCCCCTGATAGGCTCTGGAAAAGGATATCCGTCATTTGTCAAAATCACATTGGATTTGGAAATCATTCTCGCAAGCAGTCATATATGGGGTTTTGCCTTCCTGCTGAGCTAGAGATTGGTATATGACAGAGATTCCACCCCTCTGATTCGTGGCCTGGCCTATCCAAGCTTCGTAAGGGGTGAACCTAGAAGGGGTGGGTTTCCCTATCCATATTTTATGAAGAAAGTGTTGTATTTGAAGTAACCTAAAGTGTTCCCTCTCCGGGATGTCCAGTTGTTGTTGACAGAATTTTAAGGTTAAAGGGCCTGATGCAGTAAAGAAGTGACCAATCCGATACAGCCCCTTGTCCAACCACCATTTGAAGGAAGATACGTTTAGGCCAGGAATGAAATCTGGGTTATTAAAAATGTGGGCCAGAGGTCGGCAGATAGAGGTTAATGAAGGTAGAGTCATTATTTTGCCCCAAAGGGTCATGGATTGTGAAAGGATAGGCGAGAATATGGGAGGGTCTGTCCCTGGGAGGGATCCATAATAAGTAATCAAGAGTATGATTAGGGACCAACTGTCATTCAATTTGAATCCAATCAGGTTTTTCTGTTCTGGAAAATACCGTTGAGAGTTGGGCAATTCTTGCTGCCTGACAGTACCATAAGAGTCTTGGTAATCCCAGGCCCCCCTGTGTACGTATCCTATAAAGAGTGTTATTTGGTAGTCTATGACCCTTTCCTCCCCAGACAAACTTGTTGATTTACCTTTGGAGGGATTGCAAGTGATCCTTTTTAAAGTTGATCTGAATAGCTCTAAATAAATATAATAGTCTGGAGAGGAGTGTCATTTTTATTGAGTGGATCTTTCCTAGCCAGGAAAGCTCTTTACTGCCCCAGGACTTTAGTTCCGACTCCAGTTTCTTGTATGTGGGTGGGAAATTCATTAAGTATAGTTGGTCAATTTTGGCGGTGAGATGAATCCCTGGATACTCTAGTGATGCGTTGTTCCATTTAAATTTGAAAGAGTTTTTCAATGATTCTACTGTGGCTGGTTTCAGAGATATGTTGAGAGCGTGGGTCTTGTCATAGTTAACCTTTAGGCCTGACACATTAGCAAAGTCATTAAGGAGGCTACATAGATTGGGTAGAGATGTGATAGGAGAGGTTACGAACAGTGGCGGCTGGTACTCCATTTTTTTAGGGGGGCGCAAACAAAATCCCAACCAACCCCCCCTCAACGTCACTCGCCCGTGATGGGGCCTATAGACAGACAGGGGGATAGAATGGATAAGATAGATAGATAGATAGATAGATAGATAGATAGATAGATAGATAGATAGATAGATAGATAGATAGATAGATAGATAGATAGATAGATAGATAGATAGATAGATAGATAGATAGATAGATAGATAGATAGATAGATAGGATAGACAGAGAGACAGATAGATAGAGATATACACATAAAGAGAGAGAGATAGATATACAGATATATAGATATACAGATAGATAGATAGATAGATAGATAGATAGATAGATAGATAGATAGATAGATAGATAGATAGATAGATAGATAGATAGATATGCAGTTATACAGATAGGAGAGAGAGAGATGAGATGATAGAATGCACAGCATGACTCCAGGACGCAGTGCTGGGATCCCTCGTGATATACACATACAGCAGATGTGTAATGAAGGCTCCAGCAGATTGTCGGGTGAAGGGCTGGAGCAGAGGTTGATTCCTGGCAGGGCATAGGTGAAGCACAGCTCCCTCCACCCTCCGATCACAGACTAAGAAGAAAATAATACAGTGGACAGACAGGCTGTCAGTAACACAGTACCTTGTCTTCTCCATTCACACAGAGCCGAAACAGGAAGTGACATGCCGCTGGGAGACAGCACCGCCCAGACATGAAGACATGAAGGAGAATGCCCCAATCAGCGTGTAGACGCACACTGCACAGCGCCACAGGGCATAAAATAAACCCGCAAATGAAGCGTCTTGCCTGCAATCACGGGATTGCATTGGCATGACGCTTCCATAGTGCACCGTATCCGCCGTCCGCCCGGAACACAGTGCACTTAAAGGAAGTTTTATTTTTTTAAAGGCACATTTTTTTTGGGGGGGGGCGCCCATGCACCCCCAATGGACAGGCCGCCACTGGTTACGAATATTAGCATATCGTTGGCAAAAAGACTGCATTTATGAGTTTGGGACCCACAGGAAATTCCCTGAATATTGGGGTTAGAACGAATCGCCACTGCGAGTGTCTCAATAGCCATGGCGAAAATTAAAGGGGATAGGGGGCATCCCTGTCTAGTGCCACGAGCCATATTAAAGGGTCTGGAGTGGTGTCCGCATACTCGAATCTGTGCCGATGGGTTGGAATAGAGGGAGTGAAGAAAGCCCAAAAAGCGTTTTCCAAACCCCCACCTCTCTAATAACCCAAACAGGTAAGGCCATTCAACTGTGTTGAAGGCTTTGTGTAAGTCTAAAGATAACAGCATCCCTTCCTGTTTGGGGCCCCCATCCCATCCCGCTTGTAGAAGGGAGACTAAGTCAATGGCCCTTCTAATTTGGTCAGGTCCCTGTCTCCCTGGTATAAACCCAACCTGATCTTTATGGACGTATTGACTAATGAAAGAAGATAAGTGGTTGGGCAATATTTTCGTTAAGATCTTGAGGTCGTTATTTATGAGGGAGATTGGTCTATCATTTTCAACTGCTTCGGGATTTTTATTTGGTTTGGGGATTATCGTTACGTAGACCGCATTGAGTTGTGGATCTAAGGGGGAACCGTGGGCTTTTGTGTTGAAGAATTTAGCCATGTGGGGAGCTAGCATGTCCACGAAGGCCTTATAGTATGGCACTGAAAGGCCATCGGGACCAGGGGCTGAGCCTGTTTTTAGATGTTTCACGACTTCCTTTATTTCCTCAATAGATATGCTTGCTTCCATAATCTCCCTATGTTCCGCAGATAGTGTAGGTATCGGAAGGTCCTGAAGAAAGCTTGGAATCAAAGGATCTTTGTTCTTGGTGGGCTTGGCATATAGGTCAGTGTAGACGTCACAGAAAGCCTCTAAAACCTTGTTGGGGTCAGCCGTCGGAGGGAGACCGGCTACCCTTATGCTAGGAATACAGTGAGAACGAAGGCGCGTCGATAATTTCGAGGCTAGCATCAAACCTATTTTGTCTTTTTGATGGTAGAATCTGGCTCCACTCCAGCGGATATGCTTCTCCGCTTTTACTGTGAGGGCCAGATTCAGTTCAAGCCTAGCTGCATCCAGTTGTGCCAGCAGGGTTTTAGAGGGATTTTTCTTGTGTCTAATTTTTAGGGCAGCAAAGTTCTTTTCTAGCTTTTGAATGTCTATTAGTTTTTCTCTCTTCATTTGAGTTGCAATGCTGATAATTTTGCCTCTAATGGTAGCTTTGTGGGCCGCCCAGAGGGTCTCGGGGGATATTTTGTCAGTGTTGTTAAGAAGGAAGTATTTTTTCAGTGAATTTTCCAATTCGGAAGTTTTGATGGGGTCATTCAGAATAGATTCATTTAAATGCCAATGAGTGCCCGAGGGCCTGGAGAGGGCATTTTGAATATATAGTAGAACTATGGAGTGGTCCGACCAAGCAGTGTCAATTATGGTCACCTTATATGTAGAGGGAATAAGTGAGGGGGGTATCAGAATATGGTCTATTCTTGTGTAAAACTGGTGGGGAGCCGAGAAGTGGGTATAGTCCTTTTTGGAGGGATTTAGTTCCCTCCATATGTCAATTAGCCCATGGGCGTATAGGGTTTTCGCTATGTTCAAGCTAGCTTTGGTGGGGCGCGATAGTTGGGCTTTGGGGGGCTTTGATTTGTCAAGTCCTTGAGCAAAGGCTATATTTGTGTCGTGTCCAAAGATAACCTTGCCGTCCACTAGGGGAAGTAGGGTTTTGAAAAGAGATTGAAAGAAAGCAGTTTGGTCTTTATTGGGGGCGTAGTATAAAATTATAGAATAAATATTGCCTTCTATAGTGCCCTTAACCAGGATAAACCTCCCCTCAGGGTCTTTGTGATCAGAAATGTAAGAAAATGTACTGTTTTTAGAAAATAGCACTGCTACTCCTTTGGTCTTATTAGCTGCATTCGCCACGTAAAATGAGGGATAGTGTGAATGGAGGAATCTGGGGCTGTATCGGATTGGAAAATTAATCTCTTGTATTAAGACTATATCTATCTTCAAGGATCGGTAGTTTTCAAAAGCAATTCTACATTTTCTAGGGGAGTTCAAACCTTGTGTATTATGAGAGGCTACTCTAAAGATCCTTGTGTGTCACGTTCCCTACAGACATTTAATCAGAGGGGTGGAATGCTGCTGAGGAAGACGTCACTTACCCTTGGAAGACTTTTCATCCTGGGCCCTTGACACTGGAAAAGCTGTGAGCGTAACAGAGTTGGTGTCATAAGCTTCGCGAATCCTGCTGAGCAGCTCAAAAGAGAGAAGAGGTTAGTGAGGAGGGGGGAGAGGTAAAAAATGAAAAACAAAAAACATTGTCTTCTAAGAAGACTAATGATGACAGACGGGGACGAACCCCATCTGACATCCACAGTGTGGCTTCGGTAGCCTCTAGGAGGGGCCCGAAGTCTCATGCCACAGAGGAGTAAAAGCCTCATCTGTGGAATGAGTGAATGCACAGGGGTAGCACCCCTGGCTCTTACTTAAAAGATAACATTAGTTTAAGTAAACTGACACAGCGAAATTTCAACATGTCCTAGCAACCTTAGGGATATTAACCTCCCTGGCGGTATTCCCGAGTCTGGCTCGGGTTGGATTTTTTATACCAAAAGCGGTATCCCCGAGCCAGACTCGGGCTTGCATCGCAGGATCCAGGAAGAGCATACTTACCTTGTCCCCTGGATCCTGCGATGTCTCCCCGCTGTGATCGGCGAGCCGCTGTGTCTCGCTCGATTCACAGTGCCGAGCTCCGTTCCCTGCGAGCGTTGCGACGCACGGGGACGGAGTTCGGCGGTAAATTCAAAAGTGAAACACACAGTATAGATACAGCATACTGTAATCTTACAGATTACAGTACTGTATCAAATAATTACACATCCCCTTTGTCCCTAGTGGTCTGCCCAGTGTCCTGCATGCAGTTTTATATATATAAAACTGTTCTTTCTGCCAGGAAACTGGAGATTGTCCATAGCAACCAAAACTGTCTCTTTACATCAAAAGTGGTTTTAGAGCAGCTAGAAAAAAGCGATAATAAATTAGAATCACTTGCAGAATTGAACGATAGTGATTTGTGGGGAGATCCGTCATCAAACACTAAAAGTAACGAAAGCTAAAATTCTGCAACTGAGCAAATTTCAGTGTTTTTGATTTGATTACATTATTATATATTTTTTATTATTATTATATTATTATTTGTTATAATTATTTATAGTTATTTATTATATTATAATTTTTTATTTCGTTTTTCAAACTTTATCATACCCGGGATGTCTACTAGACTCTTGTTTGGACAGATTTAAGTGAACTATTCCTAAGAATTACAGGCCTACAATATAAAACGCCAAATTTCTGTGCAAAATAATTGTACCGCTTTCAGCACCTAAAATCAGAAATAATCATACCGCCAGGGAGGTTAAAGGAGCCCTCGGGACTCGGAACCTGATATGTTAAGTGGTCTGCTACAGAGATTAATGACCCAAGCCCTATCCCCCCTATTCAGGGAGATAGGGGGGACCTGGGGATGCCTCAGGTGAAACCAACTGTTTGAAAGCAGAACCGACTCCAGGTCCGGGTTCCTGTGTCACATACTGTCAAAAGATCCTGAGATTAACAAGTTCTCTGTTCGGCAGCTCTGTAGGAAGATCTCCACGAAGATGGTCAGGGCAACCCGGATGGCAAATTTTAGAAGGAAAACTCTTGAAGTCTGAAAAGTCACGAACCATCATGTCTCTCAGAGCAAGATAGGGGTTGAGACCTAAAGCGGAGGCCCCTAGTCCATAATTCAGACTGGCTGTGATGTGGAAAAACTAGTGAGAAACGGGGAACTGTGAATAGAAACTTCGGAAGGCCTTAAAATTGTCAACCCTGGTGTAGAAAGGAGTCCTAAACTCCAACAACAGGGGGAAGTGACATCCCCTAGTGGAAGGCCCTAATGAGGGCTAGAAGGATGAGAGGTACCCCAAGAGCGACTTATGGTGGGCGACCTTCTTTGGGTTTCTTGGACTTACCTTTGTTCCAGAGATGGGAAACTGGACTATCCGGCGTAGGTCATTTGGAGGATCCTCCTGGAGCCGCAGTGAGATGGGTGCTTCCTGGGAAATCAGCTTAAGGTGAAGGAAAAGTTTCTCTGCTTCTGGTAGGGAGGAGAAAGAATAGGCTTTGTCTTGGATGGAAAATTTTACTCCGAATACTTGATGTCCCGTTGGGACAGAACCATCAGGAGCGGTTTAAGGGACCTTCTCTTCTGGATGGTCGAGGGAGCCAAATCTGCATATATTTGAATTTGATGACCTCTTCATATAACTTGCTGTTTGAGGTTTGACAATGATGTCCCTTGGGGAGCTATTCCTTTTGGGGGGCCAAGGGCTGTATGGGCCCTGTCCAGTTCCAGACAATGAGGGGGCGTGTTAGGGATCAGCTCCTTGATGAGATCCTGGATTGCGGGGAGAATATCTGTGATGTTTTCAGGGAGACCTCGGACTCGGAAATTATATCTCCTTGACCTGTTCTCAAGGTCATCTATCCTGGCCAAGGCTGTATCCAGTTGTTCCTGGAGGACCTGTATGCATGCAGCATTCTGGTTGGTGTGGGAGACAGTGATATCCAGTTTGGTTTCTATAGCTTCCATTCTGGAGCCGAGGTTGGCAAAGTCAGACTTAATGTCTCTGGTAATCTGGGCAGCTGTGCTGGCCAGGCCCCTCTCCAGTAAGGCTGAAAATTTCTGGAAAAGATCCCCCTGCACTGATGACTGATCCTGGTCCTGCTGATAGGGAGAGAAATCTGCCTGGAAAAGTGAAGGAGCAGGCCCTGCAGGGGACAGGTTATAATCTTCCAGCGTTCTGCTCAGGAGGGATTCAGTGGAGGCTGGAGAGTGAGCTGGGCGGCTTTGAGGGGCTCCCTGGACTACTTGGGAGAAGGTTAGCGTAGCTGGTGCAATCACTTGTCTGTATTCTGGATGCTTCTCCCCGCAGGCCGCGTGTTGCTGTGTGGAGGTGATGCCGGCGGCCATCTTAGTACACCCACCGCGGCCTGCTCGTTCGAATTCCGGCCCCAGATCACGCCTGGCGGCTGGTATAGACATTCAGGGGGAGACCCAAGTTCGGCTGGACTATTGGGGGCTCAAATCCCCGGGTGCTGCAGCTGCTGTGAGGCTCGGAGGGCAGAGGTGCTGCGGAGCTCCCAACTCAGGCAGCCATCCTGGAGCTCGCACGTATGCGCAGTCTGGTCAAGTGGAATTTTTAAAAATGTTTTTGTATTGGTACATGTTCCCCAGGGCAGTGCCCACCCACCATGCTATTTTTACATCTCCTTGCCTAGTAGCCTAGAAAATTGGCATTTTTAATTTGTTAGCTGATGAATGTTCAAACAGACCCAAGGACATGTAGTTCTGACAGCACCACTCCAAGCCTACTGTGTGTAAAGTCCAATCAGCTTCTACCTCTGCTACAGGTGCTAGTCCCAAAAGGAGCAGATCCCTTTTATTACCACTGCTAAATGTGACAGCTTCTTCCTGGTTGTTAGGGAACTAGTACCTGTTGGCATCCTAACAACCAGTGACTCGTCCCCTTCCAGCACATTCAGCTGCCAGACAGGGATTCCAGACTGACAGTTGAATGGTAACATACAGCAGGGATATAAATAAAAAGGCCGCATACACACGAGCGGAATGTCCGACAGAAAAAGTCAGACGGAAGCTTTTCATTGTCTATTCCGATCATGTGTAGGCCTCATCTGACTTTTTTTCCGAAAATTCTGACATACCTAGAAATGAAACATGTTCTAAATATTTCCGGCAGAACCAATTCCTATCAGGAAAACCAATCGTTTGTATGCTGTTCCGATGGACCAAAAACGGCGCATGCTCTGAAGCAAGTACGAGACGGAAGCTATTGGCTACTGGCTATTGAACTTCCTTTTTCTAGTCCTGTCGTAAGTGTTGTACGTCACCGCGTTCTGGACCGACTTTGTTCGGACTTTGGTTTGACCATGTGTAGGCAAGACCGCTTGAATGGAATTCTGTAGGAGTTCCGTCAGAGAAACCTTCGGAGTTTATTCTGACGGCAAATCCGGTCGTGTGTACAGGGCATTAGAGTCCCCCCAAAATTTATACCAGGCCCTTTAGTCCTGGTATAAATCTTCAGTGGAACCCCACAAACAAATATTGCAGTCTCCTCAAAATTTTACACCGGACCCTTATCCAAGCATGCACCCTGAGTGGCTAGGATGAGGAGGGATGGGCAGTGGTCTGCCCCATTCTGAACCATGCCAGGCCACATGCCCTAAACATGGGGGCACCTTCCCATCCCAGGGGGACCACCTGCCCACAAACCTGGCTCTGTAGTTGTGGGAGTCTGTGGATGGGGGGCTTATGTGCCTCTTGAAGACCCTTTAAAAATAAGGAGAAAAAATATTATCTTCTAAAGAACAAAAGTATAGTTGCAAGTTTTTACATGTTTGTGCTTGAGGTTTATTATTGAAAAATGTAAAGTAATACACTTGGGGGCTAAGAATATGAACACAAGTTACTCATTAGTGAAAGAACCCCAGGAGGAATTGAGAATGGAAAAGGATCTGGAGATTCTCATAGACCCAAGGCTCAAGGTGCAGCAATCAAGGCTAACAGATTATGAGCATGCATTAAAAATGGTATCTACTAGGGTTGTCCCGATACCACTTTTTTAGGATCGAGTACAAGTACCGATACTTTCTTTCAAGTACTCGCCGATACCGATTACCGATACTTTTTTTTAAAATGTCACGTGACAGTGTTTTTTGTTTTTTTTTTTTGTTTTTTTTTTAACAGTGCTTGCTTTTTTTTGGGGGGGGGGGGGTGAACGGTGTATGTGTGTGTTTTTTTTTTTTTTTTTATTTACAACTTTTATTTTTTACAATAATATTTTTTTTATTCTTTATTTTTTTTTTTTTTGTTTTTTTTTAATCAGCCCTTTTGGGGGGCTTTGGTGAGATATCAGGGGTCTTAACAGACCTCTGATATCTCCCCCTTGAGACAGAGAAAGAGACAGAGGATAGAGATTCCCCAGTCCCTTTCTCTGCAGCCTCAGCTGCACTGAGAATGAATGGAGAGAAGATAGCAGCTTCTCTCCATTCATAAACTGACACATCGTAATCACAGGAGATTACAATGTTTCAGTTATTGTGAATGGACAGAGTCAGCTGACTCTATCCATACACAAAGGAAGGAGGAGGGGGACTGAGGAACGGAGGGGGAGAACGGAGGGAGACAGATAAGGAGAGAGGAATGGAGGGGACAGATAAGGAGAGCAGAACGGAGGGGGACAGCGGAGAGGCACAGAGGAAAGGAGGGGGCACGGAGGAGGATGCAGTGACAGTCAGCTGTGAGCGATCACCGCTGTATGTCACTAAAGCTGGTGAAAGCCGCTGGGGGAGAAGCTTTTAACTCCCCCACGCGCCGATCACAGCTGTCTTCCAGGTATCGGGGGAAGCATCGGGAGCATTTGCCCGAGTACAAGTACTTGGGCAAATGCTCGGTATCGGTGCCGATACCGATACTAGTATCGGTATCGGGACAACCCTAGTATCTACTCAAGAGATAAGACTTCAATTCTACCACTTTACAAAACTCTGGTTCGGCCACATCTGGAGTATGCCGTCTAGTTCTGGTCACCAGTCCTCAGGAAGGATGTGCTGAAACTGTAGAGAGTTCAGAGAAGGGGAACAAAGCTAATAAGGGGGCTGGAGGATCTCAGTTATGAAGAATGACTACAAACATTAAACCTATTCTCCCTGGAGAAGCACTTATAAGTAGATATGATCACAATATGCTAATTTTTAAATGTTGATTCTAACATAGAGAGTAAACTATTCAGTCTCAGGTTTCTTAACTTCCCTGGTGGGTTTTCCCGAGTGTGGCTCGGGGTTAAATTTCAGCACCATTAGTGGTAGCCCCCTAGCCACACTGGGGATTGCATTGCAGGATCCTGGTGTAGTATACTTACCTTGTCCCCAGGATCCTGCGATGTCCCCTCGCTGTGTTTGTGGGCTCTGTCCTCCGCCGATGCCTCTGTGTGCCGGGCTCCGTTCCCTGTGAGCATCACGATGCATGGGGGCGGACCCTGGTGGCAAATTCAAAAAATTGAAAATAAATAACACATACAGTACACTGTAATCTTACAGATGTATCAAATCATTTTATATCCCTTTTGTCCCTAGTGCTTTGTCCAGTGCCCTGCATGAGGGTTTTATATTATATATACTGTTCTTTCTGCCTGGAAACTGGAGATTGTCCATAGCAACCAAAAAGTGTCCCTTTACAACAAAAGTGGTTTGAGACCAGCTAGAAAACAGCGATAGTAAATTAGAACACTTGCAGACTTGAGTGACAGTGAATCATGGGGAAATTCATTTTATTATTATTATTATATTATTATTTTTAATAATTATTTATAGTTATTTATTATATTATAATTCAGGATTTTGTGTTTCAAACTTTATCATACCCGGGATATCTTCTAGACTCTTGTTTCGACAGATTTAAGTGTGTTATTGCTAAGAATTACAGGCCTACAATATAAAACGCCAAATTTCTATGCAAAACAATTGTACCGCTTTGAGACGCAAAAATCGGACATAATCATACCGCCAGGGAGGCTATGAAGATATGCAACCACTCAAAGAAGTTGGATGAGAAATGGTTTAACCTTCAACTCCATAAGGGGTTCTTTACTATTGGATTGTTAAGGATGTAGAACTCCCTTCCAGAGTTGGTGGTGCCAGAGAGTGTTAATAAAACTTTGAGATGGACACCTTAGTGAATGCAATATACAGGGATGTGGTAGTGACATAAACACACACACAGAGGTTGAACTGGATGGACTGGTGTCTTCATTCAACCTTATCAAATATGTAACTATGTAACTATGTAATGAGGTTTATGTGTCTCTATAAGACTGTGGTTTGTTGCAAAACAATTAAAACACATTTTTGGGGTACAAAGTACAGCAAGTCGGCTCATGTCCTGTTTAACAATTGTCTCTTTAAAACACAGTTGGCAGTGGAAAGTTATGTGTATGGAATCATTGTGTCCCTCTGGGTGCTCCAGGTCCTTCACAATACCAGCAATCACCTGGCTTTCTAGAACAGAATGTGGATCTCCTGCTCTTCATTTAACATTTTTAGGTGCCAAACTATTAACTTAACTTTTCCTGCCAGCCCACTGCATATATACATCCTGGTGAGACGAGTGTCATTCTGGGAGGATGTACCCACATGGCATCCCAGTTTGGGTGTTCCTACCATAAACAATGTCTGTCAATCATGATTGGTCACAACAATTACATGGTTCAAGGCAAATCACAGCAACAATGTACTATGTGATAGCTGCAGCCAATCACAGCTATCACAGTAGTAAACAATGGCATCATGAATGATGCCAAACACAGTTAGAAATGGTTGCTTATACAGTGTACATGATTGTATAAGCAATCATAATGTTTACAAAAATTTAAAAAAATCCCTATCACCCTCCCCCAGCAGTACAACATCACTATGGTGACAACATCACTATGGTGACACTGCACTGCTCTGGTGACATGTTAAAAAAAAAGAATATTTTTTTTACACACTGTTACCATAGTAAGTGCAATGTCATTATGGCAAAAAAAAAAAAACTTTTTGAAACACTAACCATGCCACTTAGAAATACATTGTAGTGTTTTCTTTCCAAAATGCGGTGATTTTGTTGGTGATTGTCCTGTTCTGGCACTTCAGGGACTCAAGAAATGTAATTGTAAGTATGCCTATGCTGTGTGAGAAATAACTTGTTAAAATGACATCTTTGTGAAAAAAAATATTAATTTTCCAAAAAAATTTAACAAAAAATACAACTTCAAAATCTCACCATGCCTCTTAAACAAATACATTTGGGGGTATTGTCCTGTCATTTTAGGGCCTCAAGAAATTAGTCCATCAGTACATCAGGACTGATCAGTATTCAGATCTATATCCCATAGTGTGTAGACTTTCCCACAGAATAAATAATATACACTGATTTGGGTTATCTTTACCCAAGAAATGTAGCAGAATACGTGTTGGTCCAAATCCATGAAGAAAATTTTTTTTTCTCATTTATATACATAAAAACTTGGCTGTGATTAAATCCTATCAATATAAGTCTCTATCTGTTTAAAAAAAATGCTAAAATGTAATTTGGGTACATTGTTGGATGACTGAGTAATTATCATTCAAAATGTGACAGCGCTAAAAACTGAAAATGGCCTGGGCAGGAGGGGGGAGGGGGGACAGACCGTTCTTGAGGTGGTTAAAATAGAATAACTGATGGAAAAAAAAAGAAAACCAAAACAGAGCACCATTCCTGGTCAGATCTCTCAAGAGGACTTCAAATCCACCCAATGTGCTCAGAATTAATATATCATCTTGACTTTTTAAAATAATCCTCCAACTTGCTGATTAAGCACTTTTTAAAGAGAAGAATGGATGACTGCTATTACACATTTACCCCAAAAACTTATAGATACCTTGCTGTGTGTGACTTCAGGAAATCAGTGCCAGAAATATTTCCTGTATAACTAGAGTCAGACAACTCTGATATGAAAGCATCTGAACAGCCAAAGAACTATTATTCTCCAAGGAGAGTTCAGCAATGGCAGCCTCCATTAGGGAGACCAGCGAATGTCTGTTTGTTGATCTCCCCAATCTATTTGTAACCCAGAAGTGATCTGAAAAATGTGACTTTGGGGTCCTGGGAAGAAGCTAATGGGGAGTGATCTGAACTCCATTTGTTTAATGGAGGGCAGGGGAGACATCAGGGGTCTCATTAAAGGGAACCTGTCCCAAAAAATGATCACATAGGGGACTCGTGTCCTCATGTGATAAAAATGAACGTGTAAGAAAATAAAGTCAAATCCACGCACTTTAACCTCTCACAATACATATATATGAACCTCCCCCCACCCCCACATACACACATATACAATAATAAACACAGATGGGAGAGGCGCCTGCACACTAAAGCTTTAATTTTTCTGCACATGTTATCAACACGCAATCTGGAGTGAGGACAATCATTTTAGACCTGTTATCAGTTATCTGCTATGAGTGGATCATGGGTGCAATGTCAGGCTCCTGCAGACAAGTCCTTCAGCTTTCAGCCCATACATCTGTACAGGCTTTTTGTTAGAAAGCTGGAGGACTTGTGAATGGACTATGAGTGCACGGATCAGCACAATCACAGGCCATTGATACTACAATTCTGTCTGCAACGATGGAAGACAGGACTTGTAGTTTATTCATTCACAGATTCATGTGAATTAATACCATGGCTGTGTGGGTGGAGCTGATTTTTAATATGGCTGTGGTTTTGGGGTAGAGGAACCCCCTACCCACTGGCACAGGGGGGTGAGGGAACATGTGCTGGAACATGTTACATCCTAAATACTGATGTGCCATGTAACATGTTCCAAAAGGTGAACTTAGCCTTTAAAGCATTACCTATGGAAAAGTGAAGGTACTAAAGTGTGTCACCGTGTCTGGTTGACCAACGGCCATTCAGAAATGAACTGAAAAGCAAGAAATGAAAAGCGCAAATCAACACTCACCAAACTTCTACTAACACAAAACTAGCAGAAGGAGCCCAAACGGTGGCGCAAAAGAGCTGAAAAACCACATAGTACGTCTTGTACGTCACTACGTTCGCAATTGTTGGCCAACATTTGTGTGACCGTGTGTATGCAAGACAAGTTGGAGCCAACAACCTTCGATCAAAAATCCACAGTTTTGTTGTTGGAAAGTCCGACCGTGTGTACGAGGCATAAGACTTGACATAATGACTATCTATTTATTCAGTGCAACCTCATCTTTTATATTTTACCAAATAATTGGGTAATATATTACATTTGTATGTCCTAAAATGAACTTTGTGTATCTTTTACTGAAAACAAAAGATTACATTTGGTAAACCATTGCACTAATATCATGTGACAGAAAAAGATGATACAGCAAGCATTGTTTCTCCAGGGTCTCTGCTTTCAGAAAATATACTGTATACTGTTTGGGGGTTTTATATCATCTTCAGGCCTAAAATATTTTTTTTTAACATGGGTGCAAAAATAAAAAAAACAGCTCCAGAAGGGAAAGGGTTAAACACCTCTAAACTAAACATGAACCTAAACTGGGTGTAATTTTTGTCTGGGCACATTGTGTTCCAGTACTGAACTGACCGAGTATAAAAAGATACGAGTAAACTTTCATTGGACGCTCTCACCTTATACTTTAGTGTGTGTGGATTTATTTCAGATTTTTTGTTATTTTTTTTTAAAGAGAAATCCATGTCATGTAATGCTTGAGCCAAAATGTAGACTGAGATATACACTCTATAGGATGTTTTCTCATCAGGATGAGATGAACCAAGTGGAAGTGTCTCCAAACTTCTGTTCCTAAGAGGATGTCTAGGTGTGAGTGTGAGTGGAATAAGTAAATTTTTCATTTGGTTTTTTGAAAAGCACTGATATTGAGTTATGAGAATATCCTCTATCAGGGGGTCATTTGGGCGGCTGGATGGATAAATATTATAAAAATATTCCAGCAATTCCTTTATGTAAAGAAGGGGGAACGTAAACACCATGCTGCAATTACTGATATAAGAAAACACTCCACTCCTTGACCAAGAATCTGGTAGAATAAATGTTTTCTCCGTGTGATAAGGGACATTATTATACAAAAACTTGTAATAATTAATACTAACTGAGCCACAAATAATAAGAACTTCCGTAGTTGAGGTCCGCAGCTCTGGATACATTTTATCACAATTCTTTACAGACACCAGAATTTTGAATTCAATACAAATTCCATGATTAGATAAATGTTTGCTGAGTTGTTGGATCTCCCTCTCTCCGTATTCATCATCAGATGTAAGGATCCCGACCCAGTTCCACTTCAACCTTTCCAGTAACTTTGCTATGGCCACATATTGCATCTCATCATCCGGAACTGTCCGGAAGAAGTTTGGATACATCTTTCTATTACTCAGTAAAGTATCTCTGGCTCCATAACTAATCTAGAAAGAAAGAAAACAGTCTGTATTAGACATGTGCAATTTGTTTAGTTCCGAATTTGTTTCTGAATTTGCAAATTTTCAAATTTCCGAATTTCAGAAATTTTGAATTTTTGAAAATTTAAATTTTCAGAATTTCGGAAATTCGGAATTTGGAAATTCGAAATTTGGGAAATTGTAAAATTCGAAATTTCAGAAATTCGAAATTTCGGAAATTCGAAATTCGGAAATTGGAAATTTGGGAAATTCAAAATTTTGGAAATTCTAAATCTCGAAAATTCGAAATACGGAATGTGGAAATTTCGGAAATTCTAAATTTCTGAAATCGGAAAATTTCATAAATTCCGAAATTTGAAATTTCGGAAATTCAGAAGTTCAGAAATTAGAAATTTTGGAAATTCGTAAATTTGAAAATTCGAAATTAACCACTTGCCGACTGCCGCATGATGATGTATGTCGGCAGAATGGCACGGGCAGGCAAAAGGACTTACAGATACATCCTTGCCTTCCCGCGGGTGGGGGGTCCGATCGGACTCCCCCCAGTTCCTGCGGCGGTCGGATGAGAGGTGAGGGGGAGGCCACTCATTCGTGGTTCCCCCTTGCGATCGCTCCTGGCAAATGACAAGCTTCCTCGGCTTCTGCATAGTAAACAGAAGCGGGGGAAGTGATGTCATCTCTCCTCGGCTCGGTATTTTCCGTTCCGGCGCCGAGGAGGGAAGACATCGATATGTGTGCACAAACACTACACACACACAGTAGAACATGCCAGGCATACATTACACCCCCCTTTAACCCCGATCCCCCCGATCACCCCCAAACACCTCCCTGTCACACTGACACCAAGCAGTTTTTTTTTTCTGATTACTGCATTGGTGTAAGTTTGTGACAGTTATGCCCCGTACACACGGTCGGACTTTGTTAGGACATTCTGACAACAAAATCCTAGGATTTTTTCCGACGGATGTTGGCTCAAACTTGTCTTGCATACACACGGTCACACAAAGTTGTCAGAAAATCCGATCGTTTTAAACGCGGTGACGTAAAACATGTACGACGGGACTATAAACGGGGCAGTGGCCAATAGCTTTCATCTCTTTATTTATTCTGAGCATGCGTGGTACTTTGTCCGTCGGATTTGTGTACACACGATCGGAATTTCCGACAACGGATTTTGTTGTCGGAAAATTTTATCTCCTGCTCTCCAACTTTGTGTGTCGGAAAATCCGATGGAAAATGTCCGATGGAGCCCACACACGGTCGGAATTTCCGACAACATGCTCCGATCGGACATTTTCCATCGGAAAATCCGACCGTGTGTACGGGGCATTAGTGTGGTAGGGCAGTTAGTGTTAGTCCCCTTTAGGTCTAGGGTACCCCCCTAACCCCCCCTAATAAAGTTTTAACCCCTTGATCGCCCCCATCGCCAGTGTCACTAAGCGATCATTTTTCTGATCGCTGTATTAGTGTCACTGGTGACGCTAGTTAGAGAGGTAAATATTTAGGTTCGCCGTCGTCGCATTTTATAGTGTCAGGGACCCCCATATACTACCTAATAAATGTTTTAACCCCTTGATTGCACCCTAGTTAACCCTTTCATCAGTGATCACCGTATAACTGTTACTGATGACGCTGGTTAGTTAGTTTGTTTTTTATAGTGTCAGGGCACCCGGCGTTTATTACCGAATAAAGGTTTAACCCCCTGATCGCCCGGTGGTGATATAACTTAGGTTTTAGGGTCAGATAGGGTCTGCATCACCCCAGGCAGCGTCGGCAGCGACCCCAGGCAGCGCCGGTACCGCTAACACCCACGCACGCAGCATACACCTCCCTTAGTGGTATAGTATCTGAACGGATCAATATCTGATCCGATCAGATCTATACTAGCATCCCCAGCAGTTCAGGGTTCCCAAAAATGCAGTGTTAGTGGGATCCGCCCAGATACCGGATAACACCTGCGTTTTGGCCCCTCCGCCCAGCCCACCCAAGTGCAGTATCAATCAATCACTGTCACTTACAAAACACTAAACGCATAACTGCAGCGTTCGCAGAGTCAGGCCAGATCCCTGCGATCGCTAACTGTTTTTTTGGTAGTGTTTTGGTGAACTGGCAAGCACCAGCCCCAGGCAGCGTCAGGTTAGTGCCAGTAGCGCTAACACCCACGCATGCACCGTACACCTCCCTTAGTGGTATAGTATCTGAACAGATCAATATGTGATCCAATCAGATCTATACTAGCGTCCCCAGCAGTTTAGGGTTCCCAAAAACGCAGTGTTAGCGGGATCAGCCCAGATACCTGCTAGCACTTGCGTTTTGCCCCTCCGCCCAGCCCACCCAAGTGCAGTATCAATTGATCACTGTCAAATACAAAACACTAAATGCATAACTGCAGTGTTCGCAGAGTCAGGCCTAATTCCTGCGATCACTAACAGTTTTTTTTGGTAGCGTTTTGGGGAACTGGCAAGCATCAGCGGCCTAGTACACCCCGGTCGCAGTCAAACCAGCACTGCAGTAATACTTGGTGACCTGGCAAGTCCCATAAGTGCAGTTCAAGCTGGTGAGGTGGCAAGCACAAGTAGTGTCCCACTGCCACCAAGAAGAAGACAAACACAGGCCCGTCGTGCCCATAATGCCCTTCCTGCTGCATTCACCAATCCTAATTGGGAACCCACCACTTCTGCAGCGCCCGTACTTCCCCCATTCACATCCCCAACCAAATGCAGTCGGCTGCATGAGAGGCATTTTCTTTACGTCCTCCCGAGTACCCCTACCCAGCGAACCCCCCCAAAAAAGATGTCGTGTCTGCAGCAAGCACGGATATAGGCGTGACACCCGCTATTATTGTCCCTCCTTTCCGGACAATCCTGGTCTTTGCATTGGTGAATGTTTTGAACGCTACCATTCACTAGTTGAGTATTAGCGTAGGGTACAGCATTGCACAGACTAGGCACACTTTCACAGGGTCTCCCAAGATGCCATCGCATTTTGAGAGACCCGAACCTGGAGCCAGTTACAGTTATAAAAGTTACAGTTACAAAAAAAAGTGTAAAAAAAAAAAAAGACACAAAAAAATATAAAATAAAAAAAAAAAATAGTTGTCGTTTTATTGTCCT
The DNA here is from genome assembly GCF_042186555.1 of Aquarana catesbeiana. Lineage (NCBI taxonomy): Eukaryota > Metazoa > Chordata > Amphibia > Anura > Ranidae > Aquarana > Aquarana catesbeiana. The sequence goes on along the minus strand of NW_027362648.1, from coordinate 43,221 downwards.
CTCTCTCTCTATTCTCTCTCTCTATTGTTCTGCTCTTTTTTACTGTATTCTATTCTGCAATGTTTTATTGTTATTATGTTTTATCATGTTTGCTTTTCAGGTATGCAATTTTTTATACTTTACCGTTTACTGTGTTTTATTGTTAACCATTTTTTTGTCTTCAGGTACGCCATTCAGCTGCAGCGCGGATTTATTTATCTTGACAGCAACAGTGTTTGCTCCCATGATATATAAAACCAGCAGAGGTGATATATGCCGAAGCATGGGGGCAGCAGGGGCAGAGGAGCGATTTGCTCCTACCTTTTGGGGGAGGATGCCCCCATGCTTTGGCATATATAAACGGTGCATGTATGCCCATCATTAGAAGTGGGTGGATGAAGGGAGGTATTCTAATGGTGGGCATACCCACCGATCAATATCTTTTTTTCATTTACCCCACAGGCTGCATGAAAAAAAAAAGATTACAATATATGCCCAACAAGGACCAGCAACGTACTGGTATGTTTCTGGAATTTGAGTGGTTATACCAGAATGATGCCTGCAGGTGTAGGTATCATCTTGGTATCATTTTTTTCAGCCAGTGGTCGGCTTTCATTTAAAAGCAATCCTAGCAGCTCTATTAGCCTCTAGACTGCTTTTACAAGCCGTGGGAGGGAATGTCCCCCCACCACCGTCTTCCATGTTTTTCTCTGGCTCTCCTGTCCCAAAGGGGAACCTGAGAATGCAGCCGGTGATTCAGCCAGCTGACCATAGAGCTGATCAGAGACCAAAGTGGCTCCAAACATCTCTAGACTGCTTTTACAAGCCGTGGGAGGGAATGTCCCCCCACCACCGTCCTCCATGTTTTTCTCTGGCTCTCCTGTCCCAAAGGGGAACCTGAGAATGCAGCCGGTGATTCAGCCAGCTGACCATAGAGCTGATCAGAGACCAAAGTGGCTCCAAACATCTCTATGGCCTAAGAAACCGGAAGCTACAAGCATTTCATGACTTAGATTTCGCCGGATGTAAACAGCGCCATTGGGAAATTGGGAAAGCATTTTATCACACCGATCTTGGTGTGGTCAGATGCTTTGAGGGCAGAGGAGAGGTCTAGGGTCTAATAGACCCCAATTTTTTCAAAAAATAGTACCTGTCACTACCTATTGCTATCATAGGGGATATTTACATTCACTGAGATAACAATAAAATTGATAAAAAAAAATGAAATGAACAGTTTAAAAAAAAGATAAAAAAGCAAATAAATAATAATAGAAAAAAAGCACCCCTGCCCCCCCTGCTCTGGCGCAAAGGCGAACGCAAGCGTCGGTCTGGCGTCAAATGTAAACAGTAATTGCACCATGCGTGTGAGGTATCACCGTGAAGGTCAGATCGAGTGCAGTAATTTTAGCAGAAGACCTCCTCTGTAAATCTAAAGTGGTAACCTGTAAAGGCTTTTAAAGGCTTTGAAAAATGTATAGTTTGTCGCCACTGCACGTTTGTGTGCAATTTTAAAGCATGTCATGTTTGATATCCATGTACTCGGCCTAAGATCATCTTTTTTATTTCATCAAACATTTGGGTAATATAGTCTGTTTTAGTGCATTAAAATTTTAAAAAGTGTGTTTTTTCCCCAAAAAATGCGTTTAAACAATTGCTGTGCAAATACTGTGTGAAAAAAAAAAATGAAACACCCACCATTTTAATCTGTAGGGCATTTGCTTTAAAAAAATATATAATGTTTGGGGGTTCAAAGATATTTTCTTGCAAAAAAAAAATATTTTTTTCATGTAAACAAAAAGTGTCAGAAAGGGCTTTGTCTTCAAGTGGTTAGAAGAGTGGGTGATGTGTGACATAAGCTTCTAAATGTTGTGCATAAAATGCCAGGACAGTTCAAACCCCCCCCAAATGACCCCATTTTGGAAAGTAGATACCCCAAGCTATTTGCTGAGAGGCATGTCGAGTCTATGGAATATTTTATATTGTGACACAAGTTGCGGGAAAGAGACAAATTTTTTTTTTTTTTTTGCACAAAGTTGTCACTAAATGATATATTGCTCAAACATGCCATGGGAATATGTGACATTACACCCCAAAATACATTCTGTTGCTTCTCCTGAGTACAGGGATACCACAAGTGTGAGACTTTTTGGGAGCCTAGCCACGTACGGGACCCCGAAAACCAAGCACCGCCTTCAGACTTTCTAAGGGCGTAAATTTTTGATTTCATTCTTCACTACCTATCACATTTTCGGAGGCCATGGAATGCCCAGGTGGCACAAATCCCCCCAAATGACCCTATTTTGGAAAGTAGACACCCCAAGCTATTTGCTGAGAGGTATAGTGAGTATTTTCCAGACCTCACTTTTTGTCACAAAGTTTTGAAAACTGAAAAAAAAACAAAAACATTTTTTCTTGTCTTTCTTCATTTTCAAAAACAAATGAGAGCTGCAAAATACTCACCATGCCTCTCAGCAAATAGCTTGGGATGTCTACTTTCCAAAATGGGGTCATTTGGGGGGGGGTTTTGTGCCATCTTGGCATTTTATGGCCTTCAAAACTGTGATAGGTAGTGAGGAGTGAAATCAAAAATTTACGCCCTTAGAAATCCTGAAGGCGGTGTTTGGTTTTAGGGGCCCCGTACGCGGCTAGGCTCCAATTAAGTCCCACACATGTGGTATCCCCATACTCAGGAAAAGCAGCTGAATGTATTTTGGGGTGCAATTCCACATATGCCCGTATGAGCAATATATCATTTAGTGACAACATTTTGTAATTTTTTTTTTTTGTCATTATTCAATCACTTGGGACAAAAAAAAAATAATATTCAATGGGCTCAACATGCCTCTCAGCAATTTCCTTGGGGTGTCTACTTTCCAAAATGGGGTCATTTGGGGAAGTTTTGTACTGCCCTGCCATTTTAGCACCTCAAGAAATGACATAGGCAGTCATAAATTAAAGGCTGTGTAAATTCCAGAAAATGTATCCTAGTTTGTAGGCGCTATAACTTTTGCGCAAACCAATAAATATACACTTATTGACATTTTTTTTACCAAAGACATGTGGCCGAATACATTTTGGCCTAAATGTATGACTAAAATTGAGTTTATTGGATTTTTTTTTATAACAAAAAGTAGAAAATATCATTTTTTTTCAAAATTTTCGGTCTTTTTCCGTTTATAACACAAAAAATAAAAACGGCAGAGGTGATCAAATACAATCAAAAGAAAGCTCTATTTGTGGGAAGAAAAGGACGCAAATTTTGTTTGGGTACAGCATTGCATGACCGCACAATTAGCAGTTAAAGCGACACAGTGCTAAATTGTAAAAAGTGCTCTGGTCAGGAAGGGGGTAAATCCTTCCGGGGCTGAAGTGGTTAAGAAATTTGAAAATTTGAAATTTCACAAATTTGAAAATTAAAAAATTTGGAAATTTGAAAATCCAAAAATAAGATCTAATCTAATAATAATAAATAACAATAATAATTATAAACATTTTGATTATTATTATTTTTATTATTTTGTTCCATTCCACTTGTTTAGATGTGGCATTCGTTATTTCGGTTAATCCGTAACTTTGGATAAATTTGTACTTGTACCTGAAACCATGCACCTAGTAGGCGGGGACTTTAACTCTGTCATGTCCACACTAGCATACCATACAAGCGACCCAACTCACAGACCGCATAAATCTATCCCCTAACACCTGATTCTACCCTTCTAGCACAATCCATCGCCTCCATGCGCTATATAGACTCATGGCGTCTAATGAACCCGACGGATCAGGAGTATACTTTCTTCTTGCCCCCACATATCTCCTTCTCCTGCATCAATTACTTTTTGCCTCCCCTGCACTAATGACTGCCCTATGCGATTCGGACATTACAGACGTCAGAATTTCAGATCACAGTCCCATCGTAATACATTTGACTCAGGCTAAACCTTCATCCCCCTCACCCACGTGGTGCTTTCCCTCATATCTGGCAGACAATGAAGACTTCCGCCACATGCTATAAGAAGCATGGAATGAATACACCTCCACTAACGGAGCTCACATCACTGAACCAAACCTCTTTTGGGAAGTTGATAAGGCTTTCTTGAGAGGGAAAATCATCTCCTATACTGCTCAATTTAAAAAAAAACCCAGGCAGCAATACAAGCAAGCCAGTGAAGCTCTACGTTTGGCACATGAACACCTAACTCTGAACCACACACCTGATAATATACAAACGTGGCGGCAGGCTAAAAGTACATTTGACTATTGGGCAGAACAACAGGAAGCAGCTAAAACGTTGTACTCTAAATTACATTATCACAGGTTTGGTAACAAGGCAGGCAAACTACTGGCTAAACTGTGCTCGGGACCAAGGCGACCCACTCATATCTCTACCCTGAGAAATGCGACTGGCTCCCTGGTTACCTCAACTGCCGAAATCAGCAACCTACTTGCAAAGTATTATACAGGTCTATACGCAGCCGACCAGAGTGACCAAGCTACTGCGGAAACTCTCCAGTCTAAGATCCATCTGCCCAAACTTAATGCTCCTATCACTACTGATGAAATCCAGCTGACAATCAAAAATATGATATCTGCCAAAGCCCCAGGCCCAGACGGCTACACAGATGAATTCTATAAATTGACCAACGACTTTATGCCCGACACCCTTAAACATGTCTTTGCAGCCATGTGGGATGGGGGCCCCTACCTCCCTACTGAAACACAGGCACACATCAAATTGATATCCAAAAAAGGGAAAGATCCCCTATTACCGGGCTCGTACCGCCCAATTTCCCTAATTAACGTGGATGTCAAAATCCTCTCTAAAATCGTTGCATCGCGCTTAGCCCCCCTACTCCCCTCCTTACTTCACTCGGCCCAATCCGGTTTTGTTCCAGTACGTTCAGCCACTCTAAACATACGCAAGGTTTTAATGGCACTAAATCACGCTAAAACACACCCCAATCAAGACGTCGCTATTATATCATTCAATGCCGAAAAGGCCTTCAACAACGTTAATCTGTCCTGGTTGTTCAGACTAATGGAACAACTCGGCTTCTCTGGCCCAATCATGCGATTCCTTCAACAAATGTACGCATCTCCAACTGTGCGCCTTTTCACTCCTGACTTCATCTCTGACTCGATACCCTTAACAAAGAGAACGAGGCAGGGATGCTCCCTATCCCCCTTACTTTTTAATATCACCATTGAGCCCCTATCCAGAATAATCAACTCACATGACGAGATCAGTGGCATGACCATGGGTAACCAAGTACTCTGTTCTGCTCTGTTTGCAGACGACATACTGTTGTTCTTCACTGAACCCCTCTCTGACTTTGACAGACTTCGAGAACTTTTTGTGGCCTTTCGACTAAGCTCTGGCTTTCGAATTAATTTTGACAAAAGCGAAATGTTAGCACTCCACCCACGGTTGTCTGCCAAACGGAGACTTTTATCCCTGACTGCCATGGCGACCCAATATATCACATACTTAGGCTACCGTATAGGCTGTGAGCCCTCCTCTCTATATGTACTCAATTATCCCCCATTAATAACTAAAATTGTAAGGGAGTTGGAAGCATGGGCAGCATTCCCCTCTCGCTCTTTGGGAGATGCCACCTTTTTAAAAATGGTGTCATTTACACGCCTACTCTACCCAATGCAGACCATATCTCTATTATTAAAACATTCTGATGTACAAAACATCCACTGGGCATTAACTACTTTCATATGGTTCTGCAAAAAGCCGTGCATTGCATTACAAAAATTATGCCTCCCAAATTCAGAGGGTGGGGCGGGTCTGCCCAATATTCATTTCTATAAACTCTCATGCTTACTTAGACAAGGCCTAGACTGGCTGGCTGGAAAGTCTAAATACTGCAATATTCTGCTTGAAGGTGCTTTGACCTCCCCACACTCCCTTTCTGCCATCCTTCACTCTAATCCCAACGCCATCTCACCTCAAATCAAATGTACTCATCAGAGATACAGTCATCGCATGGAGGGAGGTACGGAAACTACTGGGGTTACCATTGAATATCTCACGTCACCTACAAATCCAAGACAACACTATGTTTCTCCCATCCACTCTCCACAAAGCATTTGATCGATGGTGAACCAAGGGCCTCATGAAAGTAACCTTCATATACCATGACATACCTAGCAAGTTCAAACCTTTCCAAACCCTGTCGAGGGAATTTTCCTTGCCACCGACACACATCTTCTTCTATCATCAATTAACTGACTATCTGAGGTCATGTTGTGGACCTAAGTCCGATCCCTTTCAGAAGTCATTCATTGACACTGTGCTCCAGAGAGAGCTGCTGCTAACAAAGCAAACAGAATATTGGCATGCATTAAAAAGGGGATCAACACCAGAGATAAACGATAATTTTCCGGCTCTACAAGACTCTGGCCCGGCTGCACCTAGAGTATGCTGTCCTGTTCTGGGCACCAGTCCTCAGGAAGGATGTACTGGAAATGGAGTGAGTACAAAGAAGGGCAAAAAAGCTAATAAAGGGTCTGGAGGATATTAGTTATGAGGAAAGATTGCGAGCATTGAACTTATTCTCTCTGGAGAAGAGACGCTTGAGGATATGATTTCAATATACAAATACCATACTGGTGACTAGGGATGAGCTTCGAGTTCGAGTCGAACTCATGTTTGACTCGAACATCGTATGTTTGACCGTTCCTCGAATTGCAAACATTGTGGGCCGTTCACACCAAATTCGAGTGGCGTGTCACGGCCCATAATTCACTGCGGCATCACAGTGCATTGCTGGCTGATGATTGGCCAAGCATGCACTATGACCGCTTGCTTGGCCAATCACAGCGCTGTCTGTACAGAGAGCCGTAATTGGCCAAAGCCATGGTGGCTTTGGCCAATTATGGCTCAGAGGGTACACGCCCCACACTATATAATGCCGCCTGCATGGCGGCCTTGTGTAGTGTGTTGCAGCAGTGGAGAGATAGACAGAGAGACAGTGTCATTTGATTTAAGTTAGAGTAGGCAGGTGAGTCAGTTAGCTGCACTTACAGTGTATTGGGTATATATATGCATCCTAGGTGTATATATACTGTATTCAGTTTAGCTAGATCCTTTCCTGTTATTCTCTTCCTACTGACAGGCAGGCAGGTGTTTTTACAGTATTTACAGCTACCTGAAGAAAAGTGCTGGTGTTCTTTTGATCCTATTAGTACCACAGGCAGGCAGCTACAGTATTTACAGTTAGTGTAGTGCGTCCTCTGCACAGTGTGCACCTAAAGCTACCTGAAGACAATTGCGGTTGTTCTGATCCTATTAATACCACAGGCAGGCAGCTGCAGTATTTACAGTTAGTGTAGTGCATCCTCTGCACAGTGTGCACCTAAAGCTACCTGAAGACAATTGCTGTTGCTCTGATCCTATTAATACCACAGGCAGGCAGCTGCAGTATTTACAGTTAGTGTACTGTGTCCTCTGCACAGTGTGCACCTAAAGCTACCTGAAGACAATTGCTGTTGTTCTGATCCTATTAGTACCACAGGCAAGCAGCTGCAGTATTTACAGTTAGTGTACTGTGTCCTCTGCTCAGTGTGCACCTAAAGCTATCTGAAGAAAATTGCTGGTGTTCTTCTGATCCTATTAGTACCACAGGTAGACAGCTACAGTATTTACGGTTAGTGTACTGTGTCCTCTGCACAGTGTGCACCTAAAGCTACCTGAAGAAAATTGCTGGTGTTCTTCTGATCCTATTAGTACCACAGGTAGACAGCTACAGTATTTACGGTTAGTGTACTGTGTCCTCTGCACAGTGTGCACCTAAAGCTACCTGAAGACAATTGCTGTTGTTCTGATCCTATTAATTCCACAGGCAGGCAGCTACAGTATTTACAGTTAGTGTAGTGTGTCTGCTGCACAGTGTGCACCTAAAGCTACCTGAAGACAATTGCTGGTGTTCTCATACTAATAATACTACAGGCAGGCAGTTGATTCTGCTAGCTGCACTATCAGTATATATATACATCCCAGCTTTGTGCAGCTACATCTCACTGCGGGCCATTAGTATGTCTGGAAGGCCAACAAGGAGAGGCAGACAGTCACAAGCCAATAAAAGAGGGCAAGCAGGCTCTGTGTCTAGAGGCAACAGTGCTGGTCCTGGACACGGTGCATCCTCACCAGCACATGGCTGTGGGACACGCTTGTCCTTTTTTTCGGCAGCTGGCCGTGTTGAGCCACAACATGCTGAAGACTTGGTAGAGTGGATGACCAAGCTGTCCTCATCCTCCTTTTCCTCTCTCACCCAGGCTCAGGGTTCTTTGTCTGGTAAAAGCAGCTGCCAATGCTGCTCTTCCCTCGGCTCAATTGTATCAGTCACTCCTTCTCCTCCTCTGTTTGACCACAGTGTTGGGTACATGCTCCAGGAGGATGCCCAGCGTTTTGAAGGCTCCGATGAAGGTGCCCAGCTAGAGGGAGGCAGTAACGTGAGCCCAGAGAGAGGGGGTGCCCAAGAAGGACAGCAATCTGGCAGTCATGTTCCCCCAGCTGCAGCATACTGCCAGCTTTGCTCCAGTGATGAGGAGGGAGGGGATGATGAGATCACTGACTCCATGTGGGTGCCTGATAGGAGAAAGGAGGAGGAGGCACAATCGCCAATGAGGCAGGATGCCCTCCAGGGGCCAGCTTAAGGACAGCACACCGACTGCATCACACAGAGCTCCGCATGTGCAGGGCGCTGCTGTCTCTGCACGTTATTCCAAAAGTTCTTTGGTGTGGGCCTTTTTTGAGACAAGTGCATCAGATCCCACCACTGCTATTTGCAACATATGTCTCAAGCGTATCTCGTGTAGCCAAAACATCACTCGATTGGGCACCACATGCTTGACCAGACATATGTTGACCTGCCATGCAGTTCGCGGTCAAGCGTAACTAAAAGACCCACGCCAAAGAACAAAGCGGACCTCTCCTTGCTCCTCATCAGCTGGCATCTCCAACCCCACTATACCTTCAGTCCTCTCTGAAATCTACACTGAGAGGAATGAAGGTGTAGAATTAGGTGTGTCACAGCCAAGTACTTGCGGGCATTCTGCTATCGCTACACCGAAGTCAGATTGTACCAGGCAAATTTCCCTGGCCCAGCTGCTGCACCGCCGAAAGAAGTTCGCTCCCAGCCATCCACATACCCAGTGGTTGAATGCTAGCTTGGCTAAATTGCTAGCACTTCAACTGCTGCCTTTTCAGTTGGTAGACTCTGACCCCTTCTGTGAGTTTGTGAAATGTGCGGTTCCTCAGTGGCAGGTTCCCAAACGCCACTTTTTCTTCCAGAAGGCGATTCCGGCTCTCTACCGACATGTGGAAGGTGATGTGTTGGCCTTGCTGGAAAGGGTCAGCAGTAAGGTACATATTACCGCTGACTCATGGTCCAGCAGGCATGGACAGGAATGTTACCTATCTTTCACTGCGCACTGGGTAACTCTTCTGGCAGTTCAAGGGGCTACGCAAGCACTCATGCAAAAAGATGCCATGCGGTGCTTGAGCTGGTGTGCTTGGGGGAGAGGAACCATACTGGGGCAGAGATTCTGTCAGCTCTGCAGGTTCAGGTTCAGAGGTGGTTTACGCCACGCCAGCTTAAGCCAGGTATGGTGCTTTGCGACAATGGCACCAACCTCCTCTCCGCCCTCTGACAGAGACAAATGACCCATGTGCCCTGTTTGGCTCACATCCTTAACTTGGTGGTGCAGAGATTCTTGGGCAGGTACCTGGGCTTACAGGATGTCCTGAGGCAGGCCAGGAAAGTCTGTTTGCATTTCCGCAGGTCATATAATGCCAGTGCTTGGCTGGCTGACCTACAAAAGGAATTTAACCTTCCCAAGAACCGCCTAATCTGTGACATGCCCACCAAGTGGAACTCAACGTTGGCCATGCTGCAGTGTCTGCACACGCAGCAGAGGGCCATCAATGCATACCTATGCGATTATGGCACTAGGACAGGGTCAGGGGACCTTGTTTTTTTCCCCACGCCAGTGGGCTATGATCAGGGATGCATGCACTGTCCTGTCACCATTTGAGGAGGCCACGAGGATGGTGAGCAGTGACAGTGCATGCATCAGTGACACTGTCCCTCTTGTCCACCTGTTGGAGCACACACTGCGTGGAATAATGGACAGGGCACTTGAGGCAGAACAGAGGGAGAAAGTGGAGGACTTCATTACCTCTCAAGGCCCCCTTTATCCAGTGTTCCTGCGTGCCCACCGATCACACAGAAAGAGGATGAGGAGGAGGATTGTGTCAGCATGGAGGTGGAGCCTGGCACTCAGCATCAGCAGCAGTCTTCAAGGGATCATTTACAGTCCCAAGAAACCCATGGACTTGTACGTGGCTGGGAGGAGGTGGCTGCAGATCATGTCATCTTTAGTGACCCAGAGGACTCTGGACCGAATGCCTCAGCAAACCTACGCTGCATGGCCTCCCTGATCCTGCAAAGCCTGTGGAAGGATACTCATATTCGTGGTATCAAGAGGAGGGATGATTACTGGCTGGCAACTCTCCTTGATCCACATTACAAGGGTAAGGTTGAGGACCTTATTTTGCCATCGCAGAGGGAGCAGAGGATGAAACATCTTTGGGAGGCCTAGCAGAAATGTTTCTAAACCTTGGAGGTTACAATTTCCTTGTCCTCCTGGACAACGTGTTGCTGAGGCTTCGGTCAGTCAGAGAAGGAGCGGTGGAGAAGGTGGCTGTCTGACCGATGCATTCAGACAATTTTTTAGTCTGCAGCCCCAAGGTCTGAACAGTTCCAGCAACCATTGCCAGCGTCTGATTTACATGGTGCAGGATTACCTAGGGGCAAGATCAGACTTGGACACCTTTCCCATCGAAAATCCTCTGGGTTACTGGGTCTTGAGGATGGATCACTGGCCAGAGCTTGGACAGTTTGCAATTGAGCTACTGGCCTGTCCTGCATCCAGAGTTCTTTCGGAACGCCTATTCAGTGCTGCTGGAGGCTTTGTAACCAATCACAGGGTGTGCCTGTCCACAGAATCGGTCGATCGGCTGACCTTCATAAAAATTAATCAGTCTTGGATCACCAGCTACCAAGCACCTGATGCTGATGTAACCGATTGATTTTTTTTTAATGTGAGATCCCTTCAAGACTGCTGATTTTTTTTTAATGTGAGATCCCTTCAAGACTGCCTATGCTGATGCTGAGTGACTATCCTGTTATGCTGAGTGACAATCCTCTTCCTCCTCAATTTTCATGCTGATAGCTTGTAAGAACATTTTTGGTTCAGGACACCGCCACCAGTGGCCAAGGCCCAATTTTTCTGCCCCTGTTTAACAGGGGTGTGTAATTACAATTTTTGATAAAATACTTTGCAGCAGGGCTCATTCCTACACTCCAACTAGAGTATCTGTGAGGGGTTGCAGTGTTGTGGCACCAGCACCAGTGCCCAAGGCCCAATTTTTCAGCCCCTGTTTAACAGGGGCATATAATTACAATTTTTGATGCAATTCTTTGCAGCATGGCTCATTCCTGCGCTCTAACTAGAGTATCTGTGAGGGGTTGCAGTGTTGTGGCACAAGTGCCTAAGGCCCAATTTTTCTGCCCCTGTTTAACAGGGACATGTAATTACAATTCTTGATCTAATATTTCACAGCAGGGCCTATTCCTGCGCCCACCAAGAGTAACTGTAAGGGCTTACAGTGTTGTGGCACCAGCACCACCACCAAAGGCCCAATTTTTCTACTACTGTTCAACAATGGCATGTAATTACAATTCTTGATCTAATATTTCACAGCACGGCCCACCAAGAGTGACTGTGAGGGCTTACAGTGTTGTGGCAACACCAACATCTAAGGCCCCAATTTATGCAGAGTATATAGGGCAGGACCCTACTTTCAAACTACTTACAAACGACTGCTACTTGCAAACGGAAGGAGACAACAGGAAGTGAAATGAAATCTACCCCTAGGAAGGGAAATTCTCTCCTGTAATAGTTAATATGGGAAAAACGTCTCTCCTCTTCACTGATGCTTTATCACCAATCCTTGTTTCACTAAAAACCCCACATTTTCAAAAAACATTTGTCATTGGGACAGAAAGTGAGGTGAAATCTTCTGAAGAGGTGCACAGACAGCAAAAAAAATGTCACAGGGGTGATAACCCCTCCCTATGTTTTCCAAAAAGCTTAAAAATAGATTTTTTTGGCTGGAGCTACACTTTAAAAATGTACCAGTTCAAAATTACAAACAGATTCTACTTAACAACAAACCTACAGTCCCTGTCTTGTTTGCACCGCCTGTATACTGCTGTTCAGAGTATATAGGGCCTGGGGGCCCCACGCCTTTCTTTTTTTTTAATTTGGGTGCGGGGTTCCCCTTAATATCCATACAAGACCCAAAGAGCCTGGTAATGGACTGGGGGGTACCCATGCCGTTTGTCTCACTGATTTTCATTCATATTGCCGGGACCCGACATTACATTAAAGCCGCAAGCAGTTTTAAATGACTTTTATTCCTTTAAAAATGTCATTTTGTGCAGGGACTGTTCTAAGCATGGGAAACATGCGCCACTTTACAGGCATACTATAGACACCCCCCAGGTATGATATTTAAAGGAATATTTCACTTTTATTTTTTCACTTTAAGCATCATTAAAATCACTGCTCCCGAAAAAATGGCCGTTTTTAAAACTTTTTTTTGCATTGATACATGTCCCCTGGGGCAGGACCCGGGTCCCCAAACCCTTTTTAGGACAATAACTTGCATATTAGCCTTTAAAATTAGCACTTTTGATTTTGAACGTTCGAGTTCCATAGACTTTAATGGGGTCCTAAAGTTTGCGTAAACTTTCTGTCCGTTCGCAGGTTCTGGTGCCAACTGAACCGGGGGGTTTTCGGCTCATCCCTACTGGTGACCCCACAATAGGGATAAAACTTTTTCACAGAAGGGAGTTTAACAAGACTCGTGACCACTCATTAAAATTAGAAGAAAAGAGGTTTAACCTTAAACTACATAGAGGGTTCTTTACTGTAAGAGTGGCAAGGATGTGCAATTCCCTTCCACAGGCGGTGGTCTCAGTGGGGGGGCATTGATATTTTCAAGAAACTATTAGATAAACACCTGAAAGACTGCAACATACAGGGATATACAATGTAATACTGACATATAATCACACCCATAGGTTGGACTTGATGGACTTGTGTCTTTTTTCAATCTCACCAACCAATGTAACTATGTAACTATTCCATCTCTAATCTATACTCCTACCTTATTCAACACCAATCAGAAAAGTACCATCTCAAACCATTCCAAAAATGGTCCAACCTATTCGGTGACAGTGAACTGCCGGAAACAATCCTAGAGGGATACAGACACGTTCGCAAACTTACGATATCAGAAACGTGGCATGAAAAACAATTTAAGATCATACACAGAGCCTACTACCTGTTCCGCATCAACAAAGTGGACCCAACTCAAGCGCAATGCCCTTGGTGCTCTCTACCTCATCCCACATTGCTCCACTGTCTCTGGGACTGCACAGCCATCACCACCTACTGGGACTCTATACTTGCCCACATCTGCAAAATCAATAAAACACAGATTCCAAAAGACCATTTACTATGTCTATTTGGCTACACACCCCCAGCATCCTCTTTGCCAGCAAAGGGACCCCTAAATATTCCGCAGTGGGCCCATCTGTGTCTCCTAGTTGCCCGCAGGACTATTATGTCCCACTGGATTTCAACGACTCTACCCACTCTACCGGCAGTGAAAAGAGCTCTACTATTGTTCTTCTACTTGGAGAGGCCAGAAACCATTACACTGAACTTTCGTTCTACCTCACGCTTTTTCACAAGATGACGTAAATATGTAGAAGCCACATTAACTCAGAAAGTCCTACAAGATGTCATGCAACCATTCCGCTATACAGACTGGTACTTGAAAAGAGATCTCACCAATTCACTGGGCAACCTCAAAGTATCCAATCTGTCCGATCCCTCTGCCTTTCTACCGCCATAGGACATCCACTGACTCCTGCATCTCTTTGACGTCCATGACTCTGGTATCTCTAAAACTAGTAACTCCCGTAGCTAATATTGTTATGACTAGGCCATTATCTGAGATCACCGGTCAATAGTATCCAAAGTATGCTTTCACTCCTGAAGGTAATATGGTATAAGTTCTCACTTCTATATGCACCACTGTTGTATAGGTAAATTTGAACCACCTGTTCCACTCCCCCCCTTTTTTTCCCCAACCACCCCTACTTAGAAGTCCACTTTCTTTGTTAAACTGAATATATATATATATATATATATATATATATATATATATATATATATATATATGTATATATATATATATATATATATGTATATATATATATATATATATATATATATATATACTCACTTTAGAGCTACTGTACTCTACATGTTTGTACTGTGAAAAACCCAATTTTTTTTTTTTTTTAAAACAAATGAAACTAAAATGAAGACAAACAATTTTTTTGTCAGTGCTCATGTCTAGTCTTTATAATTAATGTGGAACTCTTAACATCTAAATGAACAGAAGAAAACCTTAGAAAATGTTTTAATGGTTTTTAGAGCGCAACAAACATGTCATCTGAGCTGTCTACAAGAGATCTATAAGCAGATTTTAGTGGTGCTTTTATTTCACCGGACCAATCAGATAAAGATGTAATAATAAATGTATTATTTCATAAATGATTACAGTCATCAGTGAAAGCTGATAATATGACATTAACCACTAAGCCACCGCCCACCGTCATATGACGGCGGGACGAGGCTTCTGTTGTTCTGGGAGGACGTCATATGACGTCCTCGCCCTCCTGAGCCACTAGGGGCACGGCCCGGCAGCCGCGATGTCCGCCGGGCACCCGCGATTGCCGGGTAACAGAGCAGGAGCGTGGATCTGTGCATGTAAACACAGATCCACGTCCTGTCAGAGAGGAGAGGAGACCGATGGCGTGTCCCTTGTACATAGGGACAGCGATCGGTCACCTCCCCCAGTCAGTCCCCTCCCCCCACAGTTAGAATCACCTCCTTAGGTCATACATTAACCCCTCGAGCGCCCCCTAGTGTTAACCCCTTCCCTGCCAGTCACATTTACACAGTAATCAATGCAATTTTATAGCATTGATCGCTGTATAAATGTGAATGGTCCCAAAAATGTGCCAAAAGTGTCCGATGTGTCCGCCGCAATATCGCAGTCACAATAAAAATTGCAGATCGCCGCCATTACTAGTAAAAAATAAATAAATAATAAAAATGCTATAAATCTATCCCCTATTTTGTAGACGCTATAACTTTTGCGCAAACCAATCAATATACGCTTATCGCAATTTTTTTTACCAAAAATATGTAGAAGAATACATATCGGCCTAAACTGAGGAAAAAATTTGTTAAAAAAAAAAAAAATTGGATATTTATTATAGCAAAAAGTAAAAAATATTGTGTTTTTTCAAAATTGTCCCTCTTCTTTTGTTTATAGCGCAATAAATAAAAACCGCAGAGGTGATCAAATACCACCAAAAGAAAGCTCTATTTGTGGGGAAAAAATGATAAAAATGTAATTAGGGTGCAGTGTAACATGACCGCGCAATTGTCATTCAAAGTGCGACAGCGCTGAAAACTGAAAAATGGCTTGGGCAGGAAGGGGGTGTAAGTGCCCTGTATTGAGGTGGTTAAGGGGAATTTATCAAAACTGGATTAGCTAGAATGGAGCAACAAATCAGCCTCTATCTTCAGCTTGTTTAGTTAAGCTTTGAGGATGAAATATGGAAGCTGATTGGTTGTCATTCACAACTGCCCCAGATTCTGCCTGCTCCAGTTTTGATAAATTCCCCTCTAAGAGATCTTCCTCCTGTAATCCCACCTAGGGGTCTCCTGATCATCAGTTTACTGGCCAGACACTCCCACTGCAAGACTGATTTTGGCTTTAGCTAGAGGTGGACAACCGAGTATAAACACAATTACCAGCTCAGCTCCTGAACCTGTATATCCTTTATGGACCAGATCAATGTTTACATTTCCACTAATTATTCAAGTTATAGACAAAACTATAAAAAAAACACACACTTCCATCTACTTTGATCAGTCTTTTCAATACTTTCCTTGCACTGTGTACAAACATTGTATCAATCCCCAAAAACTACTTTGGCAGCAACTACAACACATATAACATTCAGACCTACAAGGCTTGATACTCTATATACAGTATACAGTATACATGCTAGAATTATGCAGTGCTTCCACATCTCCAATATATCCATCCAACCACCATTTGCACAGTAATCTCCCCAACTGCTCAGTGGAATATGAAATAATACAATAATTCAATAAAAAAACAAACTTATGTTAAAAGTCCTCTTTCAATTATAGTCAGGTCCATAAATATTGGGACATCGACATAATTCTAATCTTTTTGGCTCTATACACCACCACAATTGATTTGAAATGAAACAAACAAGATGTGCTTTAACTGCAGACTTCCAGCTTTATTTGAGGGTATTTATATCCAAATCAGGTGAATGATGTAGGAATTACAACAATTTGTATATGTGCCTCCCACTTTTTAGATTAGAATTGTGTCGATGTCACAATATTTATGGACCTGACTGTATAGTGGGTTCCAAGATCCTCTCATAGAGGTTCCTTCTCCCCATAACCCTGGTCCGGTGGTTGTGGGGGTCTGCAGGCGGTAGGCTTTTAAAAATAAAGGTGGCCCTCCAGATACCGGCCCCCTTATGTGAATGAGTAAGAGGGACATAGTACTCCTACTCATTCACAAAAAAGTTAACTATAGATAGAAGACACCCAAATGTTTGACAAGTCCTTTACTTAAAAAAAAAGAACCAAAGAAAAGCCCCTCACTGTAAACCCATCATTATTTATGATGTCTGCTACCTGCCAACCTGTCCACACTAAAACCCAACAGAACCGGTACATATGACAGGGAAGGGATGGGAATAGCAATGACATTATTAACCAAATTTGGCCATGGCCGGTGATTATTGGCCATGTAAGCCAATTACATTGGTGACTTTGGTGGTTTCTAGCTTCCTGAAATATTACTTCAATATATAATCATCAGTGGACTGAATGGGCAAAAGTTCAGGCATTTGTCCAAATGCCATAACAGCCAAATATTGGACTGAATCATTGGCCCATCCCTACACAGTCTTGTTTTAGAACAATGTTATACTTTATGATACTTTTCCACAAAGGTTATTTGTACCCTTTTGACCCATCTCACCATAAGATGCCTAGCTGTCCTGATTTTCTTACCTGGGTGTAATCATATAGATTCAGCAGTTGTGCCATTTGGAGGGTGGTGTCAGAATTGAGATCTCCAATGAAACCAGCGAGGGCACCCCGCTCCATACAGGAATAATTTGGAGCTTCCTTTGTATGTCCAGACAATATCTGCAGAACGTCTTTTATAGCTTTATTCACATGTCCACAAGAATCATACACATGGTATCCCAGAGTTACGTTGGGAAGAACATCTGGACTGCTGTTTATCGCATCAATAGCAAATATAAAAGCCAGGAGATGTCTGTATTCTCTGTCAAAAACCCTGCAGAAAATGGATAGTTTTGCATTGTGGTCTACAGTAGAAGGATTCAAGCAGAAATTCTTTATGGCAAAATGTATAACACATTTCAACAACAGATCTATGGTGGGATTGGTGGCCGTGTGCATTGCTCCATGAAGCATATAGAGAAATTCAATAATTCCTGCACTTATATGAGTAATATCAGTGGTTGGCAATTTTCGAGGCATGGAAGACCTCATCTTCAGCCCCTGATATCACCAAGTAGCCACACATAATATTCAGTATATGTATTGCTACAGAAGAAGGTCAGAAAATGCAAACTTACTAGAGGAAATGGTCAGAGACTTCAAACTTGCTACAAGACTGGTTGGAGCCTACAGACATGCCATAGGAGACAGTCAGGACCAGAGATAAGACAATCTTCCTGGGTTTAGTTTGTGAAAAGTTTCTCAAATCTTGCTTAGATTCTGAAGTTTGTGAACTGTCAGTAAGCCCCCTGAAGTTTATGGGGGTGAATCTTGTTTTTTTAGTTCTGCCCATTTCTAGAGCTAATAGGCAAACTATTGTCAAAAAAAAGGCATGGGAACTGGCCACTGCCATGATGGGGGGGGGGGGGGAGACATGTACCAATACCATAATAATAAAAAAGTGTCTCTCCCTACACAGTATTTTCAGCTCTCTATAACAGATCCCAAATTTCCCCTTAAAATCCATACCAGACCCTACTGGTTTGGTATGAATATTTATGGGGCAGGCCACATGCCATTTTGTGGGTACCCCTTGACATCTTTATCAGACCCTCATCAGGGATCAGGGTCATTTATGCATTCTTTGGGGCAATTATACACATTTTTGTTTTGTGTGGGGTCCACCATTACCATCTATACCAGATCCCCTCACCAGGGATAAGAGTCTGCTATAGATTAGGTAAACCCTCAGCTGTTTGGTAGGTGGCTGAAGCTGTAATTTGCCATTAATATAAATATTTTTTTTTCACGTGTAAATGTTAATGTTGCTGTAGTAGGTTGTGTACATCATGCAGATGCACCACTTCACAGGCAGGGCCAGGGCACCCCTTAAGGCGTGTTATTTTTTTGTATTCCTGTTTACTCTGCTATGTTACCTCAAGGAGTCTAATCAACAAAACAATCTCCCCATGTTGTAGAGTTGAGGAGAAGGAGAAACATTCTTTAGTTTAGCAAAAGAAAATTCACAGGGCTGACACCATTCCTTGTTGTTTCATTTAACAAATAGAATGGTATTGTCAGTCCACAACAAGAACAGATCAATGGGAATTTTTCTGTGACTGCGTTGTCTTTAATCCTTTCACTGCCAGAGTCACTTTTGTGTGAAATATAAAAATGCCTGATGATTAGTTAAAACCCCCAAACATTATATATTTTCTGAAAGCAAAGACCCTGCAGAATACAATGGTGGTAGTTTGAATTATTTATGATCTGAGAGGAGCTGGTTATCAAATGCATATTTTCAGTAAAAAATGTACTAAAAGTAATGTTACTGCTCACAAACGAGATGCATTACCCAACTTTTTGGTAAAATATAAAATATGTGGTTGTTTTGAGTAAATAGAAACCCAACATGTAAAGCCTTAAAATTGTGCATGCTGGAGAAAAGGTAAATGCAATGCCAGCCATCAGAAACAGAAATACTATATAATGTTATTGTGGTGCCTTAAAATTCATGTCCAACCAAAACCTTTTTTCTTTTGGACAGCCACTGTCCAGGGCTCCATTAGAGAAATGTCCCCTCACTTCCTGTCCTACAGATAACAGTTTTACCAGACAGGAAGATAGCAGTACCAGATAGCAGTAAAAATCTGACAGGGATTCTATATTCTTCCCCACTCTATTCAAAGGTGAAAAAAAAAGATATGGAGTCATTAAGGGCCAAAGTCATTGAAGGTCCCATTAACACTTGTGCATTGTGGTAAAAATTGACACCTTAACACATAACAATGCATGACAAAGCACCTTCTCTATGGGCAGTGCAATACGGTGTCATTCATTGTGAATTGCCCCCCAATACATTGTACAGTAGATCCCAACACACAACACATCTCTAGGCACCATAATACACATACCATGCTCTGCGGTGTGCTGTTTTAATAAAAAGAGGGTCATGCGTTTTTTTATCCATTGTGGTGCATTGATAGCTATTCATAATGAATGAATGTGAGCATAAACACCCGGCAATGGAACACCTAAATGTGAATGGGCCATACGTGGTTTTCATTGACATATTCAAGGATATACTTTAATTTTATATTAATGCAGTGTAACAGATTGAATGAGTCCTGCACATTATCACACATATCTCCTAAAGACACAGCTCTGTAGATCAGATTGGAAGCTTTACACTTCATTTTTCACTTACGCTGAACACATGAGATATTCAATAAAACTTTCCTTCTGCCTCCAAAATGACACTACAGAATGTACAGAGAATATCCCTCCTATAATAATGTCTCCATCCTGAGAATACTTGTACTCAAATATATAATTCCTCATAGTCATATCACAGCGGTGAGCAGAATTCTGGGTGTCAGATGTGCAGGGGGTCACACACAAAGACATCAACCACAATATTCTAAGTGTATATCTGAAGACAACATGGCCAAGTCTCTGATAGACTCCACAAGTTCTTCTCCCAACCTCATCATCACTGACATCAGCCCAGGATCCTGACACTGACTTCATGGCTCAGCTGAAGGCTGTGAGAGTGTCAGGTTTATAAAGAATAATTCTGTCATTTATTACTGATAGACTGGAATATGAATCTACTTATAGAGTAGGAAAAAAAAGCCAAACATAAAATACACAGAATCCATCTTTGTCAGCACTGTAGAAAGTGAAGGTTATAAAAATACCATTATGAGATATTGTACATGAAACAGTAAAACTGAGAAGTTTGATGGCCAAGAATTACATGTTTATTATTATTATTATTATTATTATAATACTGTATAAATACAGGTGCAGGGATAAGGTTCAGCAGTTACTATAGATTTGAGATGAATCTCTGGGATATGTAAAGTTTGTGACTTTTGGCTGAAAAGTTTGCAGGTTCACTACCAAAATGGAGAACAACCTCTAATGCAGTGCAAAAAGGAATGGATGAAGGAATGGATGACCTATCGATGAAAAGGTTGGGTCACAGCAGCTTTATTATCAGTGTTGTTAGGGACAGCTGACAATTCTTTGTAGAGAGAGGTTATTATTATTTTTTTTTCATCTGTACATGTCCCCCATGGCAGTGCATATTTCAGAATATTAGCATGTATTAGCAATATCTGCTCTTTAAATTGCCTTTTGTTTGGAGCATACAATTGAAAGACTAAGTGCAAGAACAGTGTTCACCTAAACCACCGCCCATCATTCACCAAACCCCCTATCCCAACTGATAAGATAAAAGTCAGGCATACACCAGTCTGGCCTATTATCCATGATTAAAACTATCCTGCTGCTGGACAATTTTACATTGCTGTTTGCTGTGCAGTATCCTAATTACCAATGAAAATTTGACAATTTGAAATCAGTTTAGAAACCTCTCCATGTGAGGCAAGCCAAGGTCTCTATATTGATGTCTGACTTTTTTGTGCCTTCTATTTTGACAATAAATCTGTGATCCAGCAGATGATATTGTAGACCTGTTTTTTTATTTGATATCACATTGCGTAGTGGGACAAGGCAAGGTCTACAATGGGATTTAAACTACTATCATTAAACGCAAAAGGACTCAACAGTCCCCACAAACAGAAAGCTCTATAGACTGACGCCTTAAAGTTTGGAAGTGACATAGTATGCATCCAGGAATCACATTTTGCTAAAAACAATTCACCGAAGTTCACTCACAACAGATATCCACATATTTTCCACTCAGACAATCACAAAAAGAAACAAGGAATAATTATTGCAGTAAGAGACACCGTAACATTTAAGATGCTGGATTTACAAACAGACGACCACAGAAGATTTATTATATTAGTGGCTACCATAAACAACATAACATATACAATTGCCAATGTCTATGCACCCAACACACATCCTCACCAATTCTTGCAGAAAATATTTTAAAAAATACGTAAAATCCAAAAAGGTAACATTATCATTTGTGGTGACTTTAATGCCCCTATGGAACCAAATATTGATACGACCAAGAAGAACCACACCATCAGATTGGGACTAAGTGATCTTTTTTTTCAAGAAGACCTGTATGACCCCTGGAGGTGTCTTCACTCCACCGAAAGGGATTATACATTCTTTTCCAATGCACATAAAACCTACTCAAGAATAAATTTTTCATCACAGACAAAACTCTCTTTCAAAAAACAATAGACGCCAAAATTCATAACATTACCTGGTCAGACCATGCACCAATTACATTAGAAATACAGGTGGACCAGCAATGTAACAACACATTTCTATAGAGAAATAATACTTATATTTTATCACAAGAGAAGCACGTCTGTGATGAAAGAAAAGCTACAGGAGTTCTTTATGGTAAATGATAATTATTCTGTGTCTAGCACTACTCTTTGGTGTGCCCACAAAGCCTACATTAGAGGTTTGCTAATTTAACTAGCCCCTAGGGAGAAAAAGAGGAAATCTACCACTATAGATAAACTAATGAGGGATCTTAAACCCTAGAAAAAGATCATAAAATGCGACCTAATGACCCACAATTGTTACAGCAACTTAATAACTGTAGAAACTAATTAAGAGATACTCTAGTAACTAACCACGATAAATATTTTAACCAGTTGCCGACCGCCTAACGCAGATATACTGCTGCAGAATGGCATGGGCAGGCAAAATCACGTACCTGGTAAGTGATCTGCCTCCTGCGGGCTGGGGGCGCATCACACCTCCCCGGTGCCCGAGGAGGTCAGCATCAGTAGGGAAGCTATACAGGCTGAGGGGGAGGCCACTCATTCGTGGCCACCCCCTCGCGATCGCTCCCCACGAATGAAATTCTTCCTCTGCTGCTGTAATGTAAACAGCGGCAGAGGAAGTGATGTCATCTCTCCTCGAGCCGGTCTTTTCGTTCCGGCGCCGAGGAGAGAAGACATCAATGTGAGTTGCACCTACACTACACTTTCAGTAGAATACACTAGGCACACTTTTCACCCCCATCACCCCCCAATCACCCCCCGATCACCCCCCTGTACCCCCTGTCTAGGGATGAGCCGAACACCCCCCCGGTTCGGTTCGCACCAGAACCTGTGAACGGACCGAAAATTCGCACGAACGTTAGAACCCCATTGACGTCTATGGGACTCGAACGTTCGAAATCAAAAGTGCTAATTTTAAAGGCTAATTTGCATGGTATTGTCCTAAAAAGGGTTTGGGGACCCGGGTCCTGCCCCAGGGGACATGTATCAATGCAAAAAACTTTTAAAAACGGCCGTTTTTTCGGGAGCAATGATTTTAATGAAACAGGTAAACTCTCAGAAATTAGTGTAAAGAATTGCCACCATCCCTAAATAGTATAAAAAGAACCTCATATAGAGGTGATTTTAAGGGCAAAATTACTAACAAAAGATTAAAAAAAGAATAAATTTTTATTTATACAAAAATTTAAAAGGACAAATTTATACAAAAAACACGTGCACAGACAAGTACAATTATGGTGTATTACAGAAATGACAAAAAATTATTAAATCCAACGCGTTTCGAAATAATTGATTAATTGATTGAATTTAATGATGCTTAAAGTAAAAAAAAGTGAAATATTCCTTTAAATATCGTACCTGGGGGGTGTCTATAGTATGCCTGTAAAGTGGCGCATGTTTCCCGTGCTTAGAACAGTCCCTGCACAAAATGTCATTTTTAAAGGAAAAAAAGTCATTCAAAACTGCTTGCGGCTTTAATGTAATGTCGGGTCCCGGCAATATGGATGAAAATCAGTGAGACAAACGGCATGGGTACCCCCCAGTCCATTACCAGGCCCTTTGGGTCTTGTATGGATATTAAGGGGAACCCCGCACCCAAATTAAAATAAGGAAAGGTGTGGGGCCACCAGGCCCTATATACTCTGAACAGCAGTATACAGGCGGTGCAAACAAGACAGGGACTGTAGGTTTGTTGTTAAGTAGAATCTCTTTGTAATTTTGAACGGGTACATTTTTAACGTGTTTAGCTCCGGCCAAAAAATCTTTTTTAAGCTTTTTGGAAAACATAGGGAAGGGTTATCACCCCTGTGACATTTGTTTTGCTGTCTGTCCTCCTCTTCAGAAGATTTCACCTCACTTTTTGTCCCAATGACAAATGTTTTTTGAAAATTTGGGTTTTTTTGTGAAACAAGGATTGGAAAGCATCAGTGGAAAGGAGAAATGTTTTTCCCATATTAACTCTTACAGGAGAGAATTTCCCTTCCTAGGGGTAGATTTCATCTCACTTCCTGTTGTTTCCTTCCGTTTGCAAGTAGGAGTCGTTTGTAAGTTAGATGTTTGAAAGTAGGGGCCTGCCCTATATACTCAGCAGAAATTTGGGCCTTAGGTGTTGTTGTGGCCACAACACTGTAAGCCCTCACAGGGCCCTGCTGTGAAATATTAGATCAAGAATTGTAATTACATGCCCCTGTTGAACAAAGGCAGAAACATTGGGCCTTTGGTGGTGATGGTGGTGCTGGTGCCACAACACTGTAAGTCCTCACTCGCTCTTGGTGGGTGCAGAAATGGGCCCTGCTGTGAAATATTAGATCAAGAATTGTAATTACATGCCCCTGTTGAACAGGGGCTGAAAAATTAGGCCTTAGGCACTGGTGCTGGTGCCACAACACTGCAACCCCTCACAGATTCTCTAGTTTGAATGCAGGAACGAGCCCTGCTGCAAAGTATTGCATCAAAAATTGTAATTACACGCCCCTGTAAAACAGGGGCTGAAAAATTGGGCCTTAGGCACTGGTGGTGGCGCCCAGAACCAAAAATGTTCTTACAAGCTATCAGCGTGATCATTGAGGAGGAAGAGGATCATTACTCAGGATAATCACTCAGCATCAGCAGAGGCAGTCTTTGAAGAGATCTGAGATTTAAAAAAAAAATATTCGGTTACATCAGCATCAGTTGCTTGGTAGCTGGTGGTGATCCAAGACTGATTCATTTTTATGAAGGTCAGTCGATCGACTGAGTCGGTGGACAGACGCACCCTGTGACAAACGGAACACACGAACCAAACTTTTGAACAGTACCTTTGTTGTTTCTCCACCTTTGTCCAAGACAATTGGGCATCCCTACTTCCTTGTGCAGAATTTGCATACAACAACGCAATACATTCTACCACTAAGCAATCACCGTTCTACGCCAACCTGGGTTACCACCCTTCTTTTTCCCCTGTCCTACCTGCTTCAGCTTCGGTCCTGGCTGTCTGGAGCAGAGTGGAATTTCTACACAGCAACATAGAGCTCCCAAAGGATACCATGGCCAAGGCACAGCTGGATTACAAGACCATCTATGATTGAAGGCGGTGGGGGGACCTGGATCTTCACTTGAAGATAGCCTGTCCCTCCAAGAAATTGGGCCCTAAGTTCATTGGGCCCTTCCTGTCCTGTCGCGATTCAACCCTGTTGTCTACAAACTCAAAGTGCCCTCAACTTACTGGATTCACACTGTCTTCCATGACTCCCTCCTGAAGCCTGTGGCCCCAAACCCCTTTGGTGAACGTGGGGCCCATCCTTCACCTTCCTCTATGATTAAAGGGATTGAGGAGTATGAGGTGGAGGTCATCCTGGACTGCCATAGAAGGGGCCCCGGATGCCAATTTCTGGAACAGTGGAGGGGTTACGGCCCTGAAGAGAATTCCTGGGAACCACGAGTCACATATTCATGCTCTAGATCTTCTCCAGCAGTTATTTCAGCGAGCTTCATCCCGGACAGGCGACCGTGGACCGCCACTTGGGGGGCTCTGTAAGAGTCCAGGGCTTACTACGCATGCACCAATGGCGCTTTGCAACATGAGGAAATCTGTGCCAACTGAGCATGCACCGAAGATGCCTCAGTGCGCCAACCCGCACCTACACAGAAGACCTGGTGGAAAAAGGCAGGAAAATGCCCAGGAGGCGCACAGGAAGTGACCTCAACCTAATGGAAAAAAGGCAGGAAAAATGCCCAGGAAGTGCACAGGAAGTGACCTCAACCTGATGGAGAAAGACGGGAAAATGCCCAGGAGACACACAGGAAGTGACCTCAAACTTCCCTATATAAGCTCAGCCCAGACACTGCCAAATTGCTGGATTATCTTCAGTCCCCCTTGTTCCTATGCTAGTGTGTTATCTGTCTGAACTTGTTGTGACCTGGAAACCTATTTGACTACTCTTAATTGCTGATTGCCATTGACCTCAGATTTATACCTTGACCATTCCATTTCTTTGCCCCTTTTGTACTCAGCTGCCAGATTGGAACCGACCCTGGCTTGGATCTCGACCATTCTATACCTGATTTACCCTTTTATACTTCGTTACCAAACTAGACTTGACCTCGGCTCGGATTTCAGACTAATGCCGCGTACACACGAGCATACTTTCTGGCGGACTAAAAAAGGAAGTTCAATATCCAGTAGCCAATAGCTTCCCTTGCGTCGTATTTGGTCCGTCGGACCAGCACACAGATGAACAGATTTCCCAATTTTAGTCCGTCGGACTTTGAGTCTGTCGGACAGATTTGAAACATGTTCTATTTCTAGGTCCATTGGATTTTTATCCCGAAAAGCTATCGGACTAGCCCACACACTATCGGATCGTCTGCCGGACTAATCCCGTCTGCTCATGTGTACGCGGCATAAGGCTTGCACAGTGCTCTGCACCACTGGCACCCATGCCACTCAGTGTCCACCAAGTCTCTGTCTCCATCTCCAGAGGCTTCAAGAACCTGAGGTGCAAGGGAGGCTTCCCCACTTCTTCGGTCTCATTACAGGTATGTGGCTGCATGACTCTATGTTACTTACCTCTTTAGTGAACCATATTGTTTTTCTCTTCCTTTTATTCTTAATAACTTGCCTGACATATAATCTAGTTGCCTCCAGGATGGTAGACTTTAATAGTGCCCACTGATTACTAACTCCTGTCATTTTACTCCAACCTTTCAATTTATTTTTTAGAAATATCCCCATTTCAGCAAAACGTGTCCTTTTAAAATCTAAAACTTTTGTTTTTGTAAATGATTTTTCAGTTCTTGTTTTAATATCACACCAAAGACATTGGGGATAACTAGAGCCCAAATTCTCTCCCACCTCAACATCATACAGTCGATCCCCATTTGTCAGTACTAGGTCTATGACAGGGATCCTCAAACTATGGCCCTCCAGTTGTTCAGGAACTACGATTCCCATCATGCCTAGTCATGTCTGTGAATGTCAGAGTTTTACAATTCCTCATGGGATGTGTAGTTCTGCAACAGCTGGAGGGCCATTGTTTGAAGATCTCTGGTCTAGAATATGGTCATATCGGGTTGGGCTTTTTACAAACTGGTTTAGGGAAGCCCCATTGAGTGTTTCCGTTACACTACATTATATGGTGGATAAATTACTGGGAGAGGCTGGGCATGACCCAGCTGTCTTGGTCCACGTTGGAACCAATGACAGTATACATGGAAGGTGGAGGCTCCTTAAGAATCAATTTAAAGAACTAGGCTGCAAGTTGAAGGGAAGGCCCTCCAAGGTGATATTGTCTGAAATATTGCCTGTGCCATGCGCAACACAGGAAAGGCAGGGGGTGATTAGAGAGCTGAATGCATTTTCTAAAGACCTGGTGTAGGGAGGAGGGATTTGGATTTCTAGAGCACTGAGCTGACTTTTCATTGGGGTGCAAATTATATGCTAAAGACGGTTTGCACTTGAATGGAAGGGGGTCTGCTGTGCTGGGGGAGAGGTTTATGGGAAGGCTGGAGGAGTATTTAAACTAGGATTGAGGGGGGTGAACTAGAATTACATTGGGCAGACAGGTCAGTTAGGGGTCAGACATTAATGAAGGGTGGAATGGGGATAGATGGGGGAAGGGTTATGGCAGGTGATAAGAAAGTTCCCATGTTGCAAACAGCCATTGGAAACTATAGTGCCATTTGTACTACTAAAAATGATATGAAAAACATCAGAGCAAAATGTAATAATGCATTAAAGTGTTTGTACACCAATGCCAGAAGTCTGCCAAGCAAAATAGGTGAGTTGGAAGCTCTGGTGCATGAGGAGAGCTATGATGTAATCGGTATTACTGAAACTTGGCTTCAATCCTCTCATCACTGGGCATTCCTGGCTATGCACTCTTTCGGAGAGACAGGGTAAAAGGAAAGGTGCCGGGGTCTGTCTCTATGTGAGAAGTGATCTCAAAGTAAGTGTGAAAGAGGACCTGGTTGATGGAGAGTGTGATGAGTCTGAAGCATTATGGGTGAAACTGCATATAGAGGTGCGTAGTTCAAAGTTAATCATTGGAGTTTGTTACCACCCAATGTTATTGAGGAGGTGGAGGCTCAGCTCCTTGCACAGATGGAAAGGGCTGCAAGGGCTAACACGGTGATAATAATGGGGGACTTTAACTACCCAGAAATTGACTGGAGTAATGGCACTGCTGGGACAGTTAAAGGGCAAAAATTTATAAACCCTGTTACAAGACAATTTTATGGTGCAGTTTATTGAGGCCCCAACTAGGAATGAAGCTCTGTTAGACCTGGTAATCTCAAACCATGCAGAGCTTATTACTAATGTTCAGATAAAGGAACACCTGGGTAGCAGTGATCCTGACATGATTTCATTTGATGTTAGCTGTAAACAAGAAATACATACGGGAAAGATAAAAACACTTAACTTCAAGAGAGCAAATTTTCCAAGGATGAGGGCTGCTCTCCAGGATTTAGACTGGGAGGGAATATTGGCATCGATAAACACAGAACAGAAATGGCAATTCTTCAAAAAGACTGTTTGGGACCTCACTGCAAAGTATATTCCGATGGGCAATAAGTTTAAAAGGCTAAAAATAAAACCTCACGGTCATAGTTAAAAAAGCTATTAAAAGAGTTTTTGAAAAATATAAAATGAAGAAACACTAGTGTCGTTTAAATGTTACAAAGAATTTAACAGAATATGTAAAAAGGAAAACAAGGATGCAAAAATTCAAAACGAACGACAGATTGCAAAAGATAGTAGGACAAACCCCAAAAAATTCTTCAAATATATTAATAGTAAAAAGGTCAGGTCTGAGCATGTAGGCCCTTTACACAATAATCTAGAGTGGGTGACTGGGGACAAGGAGAAGGCTAATTTATTAAATACTTTCTTCAGCTCTGTGTATACAAAAGAGCATAGGGGAGCTCATGTCCATAATGGGGGTGGTAGTGACACAGCCCCGAATGATCCACAATGGCTCAAAAGTGATATGGTCCAGAAATATTTAGACAGAATAAAGGTGGATAAAGCACCTGGACCTGATGGCATCCACCCACGGATCCTAAAAGAATCGAGCTCTGTAATTTCAAAGCCATTGTATCTAATTTTTAGGGACTCATTAATGACGGGAATAGTACCACTGGATTGGCGTAGGGCAAATGTGGTGCCTATATTTAAAAAGGGATCAAAGTCTTTACCAAGTAACTATAGACCTGTTAGTTTAACTTCTATAGTCTGGAAGATACTGGAGTGTTTAATAAAAGACCACATAGACGAGTTCTTGCTGGAAAAAAACGTTTTAAGCAACAGACAGCATGGATTCATGAAAGACAAAAGTTGTCAGACAAACCTGATTTCTTTTTATGAAGAGGTAAGTAAAACCTTGGACAGAGGGGTGACTGTGGATGTGGTATACTTGGACAGAGGGGTGGCTGTGGACGTGGTATACTTGGACAGAGGGGTGGCTGTGGACGTGGTATACTTGGACAGAGGGGTGGCTGTGGCCGTGGTATACTTGGACAGAGGGGTGGCTGTGGACGTGGTATACTTGGACAGAGGGGTGGCGGTGGATGTGGTATACTTGGACAGAGGGGTGGCTGTGGACGTGGTATATTTGGACAGAGGGGTGGCTGTGGCCGTGGTATACTTGGACAGAGGGGTGGCTGTGGATGTGGTATACTTGGATTTTGCAAAAGCGTTCAATACAGTTCCGCACACACGGCTCATGTGTAAGATAAAGTCTACAGGCTTGGAAATATCAGTTTGTAAATGGATAGAAAACTGGCTAAAAAGACAGAATTCAAGGAGTAGTGGTAAATGATTCTTACTCTGAAGGTCTAAGGTTATCAGTGGTGTACCCCAAGGTTTAGTGCTGGGACCCTTACTTTTTAATATCTTTATAAATGATATTGGGTCTGGGATTAAAAGTAACATTTCTGTCTTTGCAGATGACACCAAAGCAATGCATCGAATAAAGTCCTTACAGGATGTCTCCAATTTACAAGCTGACCTCAGTGCACTGTCTAATTGGGCGTCTATGTGGCAGATGAGGTTTAATGTTGAGAAATGTAAAGTTCTGCACTTGGGGGCTAAGAATATGCATCATACATACTAGGGGGGTACAACTGGGGGAATCTGTGGTGGAGAAGGATCTGGGGGTTTTGGTAGATCGATAATAATATGCAATGCCACGCTGCGGTTTCCAAAGCGAGCAAAGTCCTTTCTTTTATTAAGAGAGGTGTGGACTCCAGAGAGAGAGATATCATTTTGCCCCTGTTCAAATCATTAGTAAGACCTCATCTGGAATATGCAGTTCAGTTTTGGGCATCAGTTCTCAAAAAGGATATCGGGGAACTGGAGAAAGTGCAGAGAAGGGCAACCAAACTGATAAGAGGCATGGAGGAGCTCAGCTATGAGGAAAGATTAGAGGAGCTGAATTTATTCACTCTTGGGAAGAGGAGAATAAGGGGGATATGATCAACATGTTCAAATATATAAGGTCCATATAGTGAACTTGGTGTTGAGTTATTCTCTTTACGGTCAACACAGAGGACAAGGGGGCACTCTTTACGTCTAGAGGAAAAGAGATTTCATTTCCAAATACGGAAAGGTTTCTTCACAGTAAGAGCTGTGAAAATGTGGAATAGACTCCCTCCAGAGGTGGTTCTGGCCAGCTCAGTAGCTTGCTTTAAGAAAGGCCTGGATACTTTCCTAAATGTACATAATATAACTGGGTACTAACATTTATAGGTAAAGTTGATCCAGAGAAAATCTGATTGCCTCTTGGGGGATCAGGAAGGAATTTTTTCCCCTACTGTAGCAAATTGGAGCATGCTCTGCTGGGGTTTTTTGCCTTCCTCTGGATCAACTGTGGGTATAGAATTGGGTATATTGGATTGTACAATATTTTTTATTTTATTTATTTATTTATTTTTATGGTTGAACTGGATGGACTTGTGTCTTTTTTCAACCTGACAAACTATGTAACTATATACCTCTCTCCTTTCTGTACAGTAGCTAATATAATGCTCCCTGATTGGTCACTACACCTAGCAATTGTATATATGGTGCAGCCTGATTGGAGGATTCAAATAAGGCTCCTGTTTACAACCCATGTGAGATGTGATAAGGAAAAGCAATGGCGGGTCTTTGAAGTAGAAAAATATTGACAGTAACACCAATTGGGGAAGCTAGGAGCGGAATAATGGAAGGACACACTCAATGCTCAAATATATTCCCAATTGCAATATTATTTACATCTGTTATTGGAGATTTCACTACAACTCACATGTAACAACTCTATTCAATTATGTGCACTAGGCTAGAAAGTTTAATTTATTCACAAAAACATTCTATAAAAGATTGTAGCATGTATATGTGCCGTATTACATTATTTGGACTAGGCTGCAATTTTGAACAGGACCCCCGATATCCATTCTAAGAGCGAGAAATCAACATGAAAGTCATTTTTTTCATGTAAAAATCTGCCCATAAATTGTAATTCCTGAGTGCACAGTATTCAATGATTTGTACTACGGTTAGTTTGAACAGGACCAGACAATTTAATATCTAAAAACCAACATTATAGTTTCATTTATTCACACAAAATATCACAAATACAATTTATTGTGGCCCCTATGTGTGCTCTATAAAACTATGTGCATGAGGTCCCAATTTATAAAGGACTCCCAACACACATTGAAAAATGATAAAATCAACATTAAAGTTTAATTTACTTACAGAAAAAAAGATGATAAAATCATTGAGTTCCCTACGTGCGCAGTATTACATTACTTGCACTATGGCCCATTTTCAACAAGACCCCAACATCCATATTACAATCTAGAAATCAACATTTCATTGTCATTTATTAACAGAAAAAATGCCCCCAAAATGTTCTACCTTTTTTTGGGCCGGAATAAATGATTTGTACTAGACCCCAAAATGAACAGGACCTCTAACAGACATTAAACAAAATGTAACTTAAAAAAAAAAAGTAAAATAAATTTACATTTTTAAAGTCAAGAAACCAACATTAGATTGTCACTAAATCACAGGAAAAATCCTCCAAAAGATTGCTGTGTTTATGTGCACAGTATTCAATTATTTACACCGGGGCCCAAAAAAATCAAAAAATCAACATTAGAGAGTCATTTATTCACAAACAAGAACTCTAAAAGATTGTTGTTCCTTTATGTGCTCAGGACTAAATTATTTTCACTAGACCCAAGTTTTGAACAGGACCCCCAGAATCAATTCTAAATTCTAGAAATAAATATTAGAGTATAAAAAATGCCCAAAATAATTGTAGTACCTAAGTGCATAGTATTCCATTATATTGTACTAGAGATAGTTTGAATGATCCCTAATATGAGCCGTGATAACATATACTAGGGCTGGGAAAGAATGGACTTTATAGACAGACTTCAAAATGTATAAGAAAATCTATAATTAGAATGATAAGAAGAAGATATTAGACACACATGAGATAACATACATGTAAAAGTGATGAAAGCCTCTCCCTGGTCCACCATCCATCCAGAAACCTGGACTTCAAGGATACAATGGGGGGCCGAGGGAGATTCTGAGTACAGCAAATAACCCAAAGGTAATAGTATAAATGGTGACCTAGACAGGTCAATTCCTAGAGGGGGTCAGAAATGGTCACATAAGACGACTCAGATGAGGTCAGAACTGATTTTATAGATATACGGAGCTTGCTGGACTTCACACCAATAAATGAGCTTCTTCTGGAGATACATCAATACATATTAGACATGAGCACTGCCCAAAAATGGGTTTGTTTTCATTTTTGCTTCCATCAAAATTCGAATTTTTGAAAATCTGAAATTTTCCGGATTTTCTTTCTTATTTTAGACTTTTCTAATTTCTGGATTTTTGGAATTTCTAAATTTTGATTTTACATATTTTCAAATTTACAAATTTTCAAATTTCTGGATTTTTGAATTTTGATTTTCTGAAATTTGCATTTCCACATTTTTTAATTTACAAATTTTCAAATTTATGAATGTTCGAATCTTAAATTTATGGATTTACAAATTTACAAATTTTTGGATTACAAATTTACAAATGTACAAATTTTCAAATTTACGAATGTACAAATTTTCAAATTTCCGAATTTACCAATTTACCCATTTTCGAATTTCCAATTTACAAATTTACAAATTTTTGAATTAATGAAATTACGAATTTTCAAATTTTCAAATTTCCAATTTATGAATTTTCAAATTTTTGAATTTACACATTTTTTTAATTTTTGAATTTACTAATTTTCAATTTTTTGAATTTACACATTTTTTAATTTTTGAATTTCAAATTTATAAATTTACACATTTTTGAATTTTCGGATTTTTGGAATTTCTAAATTTCGATTTTCCAAATTTTCAAATTTCTGGATTTTTTAATTTTGAATTTCCGACATTCGCATTTCCACATTTTTTACAAATTTTTTAAATTTATGAATGGTCGAATCTTGAATTTCTGGATTTACAAATGTACCAATTTTTGGATTACAAATTTATGAATGTACGAATTTTCAAGTTTCCGAATTTACAAATTTACGAATTTCCAATTTAAAATTTACAAATTTTTGAATTTTTGAATTGATTAAATTACGAATTTTCAAATTTTCAAATTTCCAATTCATGAATTTTCAATTTTTTTAATTTAAATTTTTTGAATTTTTGAATTTACTCATTTTAAATTATTTGAATTTACAAATTTATGAATTTTCATGTTTCAAATTTATGAAATAAAATTTTTCAAATTTCCAGATTTTTGGACTTTCAGAATTTCTAAATTTTGATTTTCCAAATTTTCAAATTTACAAATTTTTGAATTTTGAATTTCTGCATTTTTTTATTTACGAATTTTCAAATTTATGAATGTTCGAATCTCGAATTTCCGTATTTAAAAATTTACCAATTTTTGGATTTCAAGAATTTATGAATTTTCTAGTTTTTGAATTTACCAATTTTAAAATTTCCAACTTACAAATTTACTGATTTTTGAATTTTTGAACTGACAAATTTAAGAATTTACACATTTTTCAAATTTCCAATTTAAGAATTTTGAAATTTTTGAATTTACAATTTACGAGTTTTTAAACTTTAAATTTACGAATTTACAAAATTTTTAATATTCAAATATATAATTCATTCAAAAATTTGTTAAATGGGTTTTTCATTAATTTGGATATTTACGTATTAATTAATTTGTCAAAAGGTATTAAAAAACAAATTCTGAACTTAACAAATTGCACATGTATAATATATATTAGAACAGTGTCCTTGCTGCCAAGGAGGCAGAACACTAGAGCTGTGCACTGACAAAAAATTGTTCATTTTTGTTTCATTCTTTTTTTGCTTTTTTTCGGAAATTCAAAAATTCAGAATTCGTAAATTTAGAAATCCAAAAATTTAAATTTTAGAATTTCAGAATTTTGAATTTTCATATTTCCGAATTTCGAATTTTCGAGTTTCTGAAATTTGTAAATTCAAAAATTTTAAAATGTGAAAATTCGTACATTCGTAAATTCGAAAATTCGTAAATTTGTACATTTTAGAAATTTGAGATTTGAAAATTTGTAAATTTGTAAATTTGAAAATTAGAGAGTTTGAGAATTCGTAAATTAAAAATTGCGAACATTCAGAAATAAGAAAGAAAATCTGGAAAATTTCAGATTTTCGAATTTTGAATGACACAAAAACGAAATCAAACCCATTTTTGGGCAGTGCTCATGTCTAATATGTATTGATGTAGCTCCAGAAGAAGCTCATTTATTGGTGTGAAGTCCAGCAAGCTCCGTATATCTATAAAATCAGTTCTGACCTCATCTGAGTCGTCTTATGTGACCATTTCTGACCCCCTCTAGGAATTGACCTGTCTAGGTCACCATTTATACTATTACCTTTGGGTTATTTGCTGTACTCAGAATCTCCCTCGGCCCCCCATTGTATCCTTGAAGTCCAGGTTTCTGGATGGATGGTGGACCAGGGAGAGGCTTTCATCACTTTTACATGTATGTTATCTCATGTGTGTCTAATATCTTCTTCTTATCATTCTAATTATAGATTTTCTTATACATTTTGAAGTCTGTCTATAAAGTCCATTCTTTCCCAGCCCTAGTATATGTTATCAAATTAAAGGGCGTGGCATAGCCTGTTCACACTGTCCACAGTGCCCCCCTGTGGTGGCCACATAGGAGGAGGGAGGAAAAGGAAGCCGCCGCCGTCGCCATGATGACCTGTGGACAGAAGGAGAACTGGAGGCCGCTGACAGAGGAAGCTCCTGGCGATGGGGTAAGTGCTACTGACCGACCGAGGGGGGTGGCATACTGTTTGCCACCCCCTAAAAAATGTTTCCGCCAGCCGCCCCTGGTCTGGGGTATACATAGACATCTCTACCCTTCCATCTGTCTTCTACAGTACATACTGTATATCTGCTGTGATCACATGGATGGGGGATGGGAGACAGGATTCCTCTTTATGGAAACATTATAAATACACAATTCCTTTAACCATTTCCTGTCCATACATTCCTTATAAACATCCTGCGTGTAAGAAGATACAACAATCTCATGGCTGCAGCTCTATCTGTGATCTCAGTAGAAGTTTTTCAGCCAGTAACTGTTTTTTGATGAAAATGATCGGTGAGGCTGTAGAGCCATCTGATCACTTTTACTGCACTTGGAAGTGCCCCTCCCCCTCCGCCTCCATTCACCATGGCCTCTGGGCTCTACTGTTCTTCCAGGGAGCTGGGGGGGCCACAGGACTTTCAGTACCAAATCTCCTTCGTGACTAATGAACCCAGAAGAGACGAGCATTTCATCACTACAGGGGGCGGAGCTGTCATTCCCTGGATTCTATAGCTGGGAAAGGGGCTACTCAAGCATGGTCTGTGCTTTATTAGCTGCCGTGGGGGACAGGGGAGATATTAGAGGTCTAATAGTCCCCTGATGTCTCCATAAGGAGAACCCGTCATCTCTTCATACTATCACACTGGGACTTGTTACCCCCTTGTGACAGCAATAAAGGTAAATAAAAAACATTGTTAAACAATTCAAAAGATAATAAAATAAATGTAAAACAATTACAAAGCAGCCCCTCCCCCCTGTGCACACATGAGGATGGAAATGAACTGTAAACACTTTTGAAGGGCCCCTATGGACAATTTGAGGTTCCATGGCTCTTCACCTTTCCACAAATACAGTCAGTTTTAAGGGGTGACATGTTTGGTATCTGTTTACTCGATGAAACCCGGTCCTTTATAATGTTCACAAAAAATTGGATATTATATTGGGATTAAGTGCATTAAAATTAATTTTAACAGTGACCCCACACCATGTTTTTTGTAAAGGAAAAATATACAAGTTTAGTAAGCAATGTGTACTGTCCTTTCAATGGACTGGTTTGAGTTTTGAGGGGACCCCACAGAACCCTACAGGTTTGGATTTTGAGGGGACCCGACAGGATCCTACAGGTTTGGATTTTGAGGGGACCCGACAGGATCCTACAGGTTTGGGTTTTGAGGATCTGTTTTTGAGCAGTACAAAGCCAAGTCAGGAAGTTAGAGGTCTTTTCCTTGTCAAAAGAAGTTTATTGAGTATACAATGTTATAAAGATACATAAAGTAAGTTTACAAGGATCTATAAAGTAAGCTCATTGTTTTACAGTAGGGTTTATATAGGTAAATATCATGAAATTTCAAATATTAAACATTGGGTTCACGTAAACCTAAATTAAAGATATATATAATTTCCTTAGTTACTTTTGTAGGTATTTAAATGATTTATACCTACTATACATATTGTTTACAAGTAGAGTGTATATAGGTCAAATAAATTCTGATAATGAGCTTTAATCGTAAGGTGGAGAAAAGGAAAGAGAAAGAAGAAAAAGGGTTGAAAGGTAGAGGTATGGTCCACAAGGTTGTCCCGCTCGTCAGTTTATTATTCTTTTTAGTTCTCTTTGAAGCCTTAGAATGGGTGTCTCTGTAAGTCATTTAATCTGTTACCATGGCAACAGGACAGAGTCATTGAAGTTTGACAGGAACTGTTGTTTTATCCAAGGATGCCAAAGTTTTTCAAATTTTGGAATTTGATTTTGATCGATGGCTACCATCTTAGCATGGGACATTGTATTATTCATTCTGTGAATTGTTTCTGCTAGTACCAATGTAGGAGATTTCCATGCCTTGGCCACTGTTTGTTTTGCAGCCGTTATTAGTTGGATCATAAGTTTGAATTGAGAGAGTGTTAACCATTCCGGTTTTAGATTAAGTAAAGTTAAATATGGATCTGGTTGTATTATTTTTTTAAATATTTTAGATGCAATCAGGAAGACTTCCTTCCAGAAGGTTTGGATTACTGGGCACGTCCACCATATGTGTAAATATGTGCCTATTTCTGGGCATCCTCGAAAACAAAGAGCTGAGGTATTAGGTGAATATTTTGCCACTCTAGTGGGTACAAGGTACCAGCGAGTTAGGACTTTATAATTTGTCTCCAGTGCTAAGATGTTGGGTGAAGATGACTTAGATGTGAGCCATATGTTAGACCAGTCCGTGTCTTCTAAAGTTCGTCCCAGGTCCTCCTCCCACCTCTGAACGTAAGAGGGTCTATTAAGATTTGCTACTCCATATAATTGATTATAAAGTGATGAAATTGTACCTTTAGCAAATGGATCTTTTGTACAGATTGATTCAAAGCTGGATAATTGGGATAATGGTGTATCCCCCTTTAGGAATGGTGTATAGAAATTTTTGATTTGGAGATATCTAAATATCTCAGAGTTTGGTAGATCATATTTTTCTCTAAGCGATGGGAATGAAAGGAATGATTTAGATGCTATGA
The DNA here is from genome assembly GCF_042186555.1 of Aquarana catesbeiana. Taxonomy (NCBI): domain Eukaryota; kingdom Metazoa; phylum Chordata; class Amphibia; order Anura; family Ranidae; genus Aquarana; species Aquarana catesbeiana. The sequence goes on along the minus strand of NW_027362648.1, from coordinate 5,420 downwards.
AGTCATTTAGTGTCTGAATGCCTGATGTTGTCCAAGCTTTAAAAGAATTTGGGTAGATCCATGCCGGATAAAAGGCCGGATTTCTTATAAAAGAAAGGAGAGGATTGTGTGGAGATTGTAACTGATATTTGGTTTTTAGTTTATCCCAGAGAGATAAGAAGTGTTTAGTTATGGGATTATGAATTTTAAAGCGGTCTTTAGGATCAAGCCATAATAAATTTGATATTAATAGAGGGTCATTTTCTGAAGCCTCTATAAATACCCATAATGGGATTTCCTGTTTTGCATGGTATTTGGACAGACTGGCCAAATGTGCTGCTCTGTAGTAGTTAGTAAAATTAGGGTATCCCAGGCCTCCTTTATTTTTGGGAAGATGTAGTGTGTGTATAGGTATACGTGGTTTAGAAGAGCCCCATATAAACGAAGTTGCTCTTTTTTGTACTATTCTCAAAAAATAGGAAGGAATTGGAATAGGGAGGACTCTGAATAGATAAAGCAATTTGGGTAGAATAGTCATTTTGATTGCATTAATCTTCCCCATCCAGGATAAAGGAAGTTGCGACCATTGTTTTATTAGATTTGTGATCTGTCTTAATACAGGAGGATAATTGGTTGAGAATAAGTCAGAATGAGAGGCTGTTGAATGAATTCCAAGATATGGGATTGATTTTTCTGCCCATGTGAATGGGAGTGCAGCCCTAGCCGGGATCAATTCCATGTTTGTGAGTGAAATATTAAGCACTAGGCATTTCTTAGGATTAATCATAAGGCCGGATAGGGCTGCAAGTCCATCAAGAGCTGGTATTAAGTTAGGACCAGAGACCTGTGGTGATGATAGAAAAAGTAATATATCGTCTGCAAATATACATAATTTGTGTGTAATACCTCCTACTTCAATGCCAGTTATAGTTTGGTTTGTTCTGATGTATTGGGCCATGGGTTCGAGTATAAGGGCAAATAATAAGGGAGATAATGGGCAACCCTGTCGGGTACCTCTTTCGATATTAAAGGCTTCAGATTTGTATCCAGCATATTTTATATAGGCTTTGGGTTTATTATATAATGCTTTGATCCATGTTAAAAAGTGGGGTCCAAAACCCCATTTTTGTAATGAATATTGCATATATTGCCAGGATACTGTGTCAAATGCCCTCTTAATATCGAGAGATAGAAAACATAAAGGGATTTTCCGTTTTTTAGCAATATGTGCCAATAACACTGCCCTGCGTATATTATCGCCTGCCTGTCTATTTGGCATGAAGCCTACTTGATCTCTATGTATTAATTTTCCTATAATGCTATTGAGGCGTTTTGATAATATTTTTGCTAATAATTTAATATCGATGTTTAACAGAGAGATAGGCCGATAATTCACACAGGAAGTATCATCAGAAAGGGGTTTTGGGATCATACAAACAATTGCCATTAGTGTTTCTTGCCGAAAAGAATGTCCATCTAGAAGTTTGTTAAAAGTTTCAGTGAGAATGGGAGAGAGTATTTCTGAGAATGTTTTATAGTATAAAGCCGAGTAGCCGTCTGGGCCTGGTCTTTTGTTAAGTTTTAGGACTTTTATGGTGTTAGCAACTTCATCTATAGTTATAGGCTCATCCAAACTGCTTTTTTGATTCTGAGATAACTCAGGTAAGGTTATTTTTGAGAAGAAGGATTCAGCCTCTGTAGGATTAAATTCATTGTTTGTCTTGTATAAAGTTGCGAGATGTGAGTGAAATTTATGGACTATTTTAACTGGATTACAAGTGTAAACATTTTTTGATAATTTCAAACGTATTGGTTTGAAAGATTTGTTAGTTGAATTTAATGTCCGAGCCAAATATGTACCTGGTTTGTTTGTATTCATGTAGAAATTGTGTTTGGAACGTTTGAGGGATTTATCAACTGACTCAGTGAGAAATAGATCGTATTCCAATCTAGATTTTTCCAGATGGGATTTTGTACTCTGAGATGGATTATCTTGGAATGATATGTAGGCTGCATTAAAATTGAGTTCTAGTTTTTTTGCTAGATTTTTGCGTTCCCGTTTAAATAGTGCCATTTGTCTTTGTATTGTACCATGCAAGACAGGCTTATGAGCTTCCAACAGTGTTATTGGGGAGATGTCTGTTGTATTATTAATTGATATGTATTCCTTTAAAGCTTGTTCAATGGCCATCTGATGTAGTGGGTGTTTGAGCATTATGTCCGGTAAGTACCACGTTGGGTCATGCGCTTTTGGTATGGCTGAGGCTATAGTAGTGTATACTGCATTATGGTCAGACCACGGAATCGGAATTATATCTGATGCAATAATTTCTGGTATCATTCCTATTGTTAGAAAAATATGATCTATTCTGGTGAAGGTTTGATGAGGGTGCGAGAAATAAGTGAATTTCTTTTTCATTGGATTACTTTCTCTCCACGAATCTACCAGATTGTATTTGGAAAGGAGTTGAGAAAAAGGTAATCTAGAGGTTATTTTGGATGGTGTAAAAGGTGATTTATCTAGAAATGGGAGGAGGACCTGGTTCGAATCCCCACACATTATCACTGTTCCTATTTTGTGTGTATTAATCACTTGTAATATATGTGAGAGGAATGGTGTAGGTTGTTTGTTAGGAGTGTAGTAGGAAATCACCGTGATTGCTGTATCCATTATATAACCCATGAGTATCAGGTATCTACCTTCTGGGTCTTTAATTTCTGATGATAAGGTGAATGGTGTGGATCGGTGAAATGCAATTAGAGTTCCCCTTTGCTTGGTACAGGCAGAAGCCGTGTAAATTTGTTGATAAAAAGGAGAAATATATTTTGGAGTAGAATCTTTGGTGAAGTGTGTTTCTTGGAGGCATACTATGTGAGCCTTCTTGTTATGGAAAGTACGGAAGGCTTTGGTCCTTTTTTGAGGGACATTTATTCCCTGAACATTCAGGGAAAGTATATTCAGTGGTGCCATGGCAATAGATCAAATAGTTTTGACTTACTTTTTGTTATGCAGAGCTGACTGCGCAGATCAACCTGTGTGGACTGAAGAGATGAATAGATAGAAAAGAAACCAGTGAATTCTGGAGTAAAGAGTAAACAAAAAACATATGAGATTAGATGATACATTGTATAAATTATTTTTTGCAAGTAATCACAATTTACCCGTGAAAGAGAATAAATATCTCTCTCAGGGGAATAAGTGCCTTCGTCACACTCCCACATAATATAGTTGGGAGAATGAGGAGGGCTAATGGGGGTACACGGATCTTCCGTTTACAGGAGAGAAGTGCTATGTCAAAAGACATCAAAATGATGTTTCATTAATTGGAGTGCAGAATATAGTTTTTGTTGAAATTATTTATTCCAGGGTGGTTGTATATGGTTAGTTTTGCCCTAGGCTAAATAATTCAGTTAGAAAGGTACTGTTAATAACTTTGGTATTGATGAAGATAGTTTGAATTATTTTGGGATTTTAACCCTTTTAGAGTAAACAATTACATATTTTATTCATATGCAACTGTTTAGATATGTTAATTCATAAAATTGAGGTTGTATTGCTTCAGATTAGAATAAACAAAAACATAATTCTAGGAACTAGTTAGGTAATAATATATTTGTTTTAAGAAAAGAAAGAAAAAAAAAAAAGGCTTCCATTACTTCTGGATTATTGAACATATTTGTCCTAAAAAGTAATAAATCTATTGTTATTACCTGATAATATATAACTGAACAAGAATTTCCTTATTTCACTTATATATTCTAAGGCTATATGAATCAGAAGTAATAAGAAATATAACTGGAATGTAACATGATCCCACACAGTGTGTGACTATCAGAATGCAGTTACATTCAGTTATAAATATAGGTTTTTTATAGAGAACCATCTCTTAGTATAATAAATGAAGAGATATCAGGAATTAGGATGTCAGTCCATTGAATCTTCTTGGTCCATGGATGATGTGGCATAACGGCCTCTTTTGTGAGAATGATGATTCCCATTTTGTTCTGGAATTTTCTGGGTGCTGCCTGAAGGTGAAGATGATGCCATTCTTCTGCGTGTGGGAGTGTTGCTGCTTGTGGGTTCTGTCAGATTTAATTTTAAAAGGGTTTGTTGTAGTTCATCTGCTGATCTGCTTCTGTAAATTGTACCTTGGTAGTTAAATCTGACTGAAAAGGGGAAGCCCCATTGATACATAATGTTGTGGCGTTGCAGTTCCATTAGTTGGGGTTTCATGGATCGTCTTTTAGTAATAGTAAGTTGGGATAGGTCAGCAAAAATTTGATAATTGTGTCCTTGAAAATGAAGTTCCTTTTTTTCTCTTGCAGCAATTAGTATTTGTTCTTTCGTTCTGTAATAATGAAATTTTGTGATTATATCACGTGGGGGTCCATCTTTCTTTTTGGCTGTGAGGGCTCTGTGTACTCTGTCCAGTTCTAAACGTTCAATAGGGATATCTGGCTTTAGTTCTTGTAATAGAGCAGTAATAGTAGATTGCAGGTCTGTCACAGTTTCAGGTATTCCCCTTATGCGCAAGTTTGAACGTCTGGCTCTATTTTCGTAATCTTCGAGCTTAGTTTGAAGTATTAAATTCTCTTTTTTTAATTGTTCCAAGTCTGTTATATTTTCTTGGGTTATAATTTCAATTTCATCCATTTTTATTTCTAAGGCTGCGGTGTGGTTTCCCAGCTCTCTTATTTCTTTGATTAGGCTTTTTGTTATTTGGTCTGAGGTTTGTTTTAAAGCCTTATGAAGCATCTTTTCAAATTGTAATAATATTACTGGGGATACTGAGGAGGCTTGTGGAGAAGTTTGTGAGAGGATTTGTTCTGTATCTGACTCAAATGGAGAGTCTTGCTGTGACATTTTCTGTCTGTGAGAGCGCCCTGATGCTGTATCTTGTGAGGTGACTGGAGCTGCTTCAGCTGCAGTGAGTGCCTGTGAGCTCTTTGTGAGGTGATTTTTATTTCTGCCACGGTTTCCTCCCAGTACCATATTTCCTGCCCAAACTTTCACAGTTTGTTCCCTGGGGCAAAAAGGTTCAAATGGATACCTTTTGAGCCTGCAGGCTCCGCTTTGTCCTTCTCTTCTCTCCTCAGCGGTGTGGAGCTCTAACAATGCATGTCTGCTCCGCTAGGCTCCGCCTCCTGCCCCCTCCTCTTAGAAGAGAATTTATCAAAACTGGAGCAGCCAGAATCTGGGACAGTTGTGCATGACAACCAATCAGCTTCTATCTTTCATCTTCAAAGTTTAACTAAACAAGCTGAAGATAGAGGCTGATTGGTTGCTTCAGATTCTGGCTAATCCAGTTTTGATAAATTCTCCATTAATGTCATATTATCAGCTTTCACTGATGACTGTAATCATTTATGAATTAATACATGTATTCTTACATCTTTATCTGATTGGTCTGTAGAAATAAAAGCACCACTAAAATCTGCTT